>NC_061102.1:17429180-17454180 GCF_015104395.2 Macrobrachium nipponense
CAACTCTGGTGTCCCATGGTATTGCGACATCAATGAGTGATACTTTCTTCTTGACTTTGTCAATCAACGTCACGTCTGGTCTGTTTGCACGTATCACCCTATCCGTTCTGATACCATAGTCCCAGAGGGATCTTTGCGTGATCGTTTTCTATCACTCCTTCAGGTTGGTGCTCGTACCACTTATTACTGCAAGGTAAGCTGATGTTTCTTGCACAGGCTCCAGTGGAGGGCTTTTGCCACTGAATCATGCCTCTTTTTGTACTGGTTCTGTGCAAGTGCCGGCATTCACTTGCTATGTGGTTTATGGTTTCATTTTTCGTATTGCACTTCCTACATATGGGAGAGATGTTATTTCCGTCTAATCGTTCTTTGAACATATCTGGTTCTTAGGGCCGTGATCTTGTGCCGCTGTTATCATTCCTTCAGTTTCCTTCTTTAGCTCTTCCCTCTGTGGCCATTGCCAATTGTCATCGCTGGCTAGTTCTTTAGTCTGTCTCATGTATTGTCCGTGCATTGGTTTGTTGTGCCAGTCCCTCTGTTCTGTCTGTCTTTCTCCTGTCTCTGTATATTTCTTGGGTCTTCGTCTACTTTATTAGTCCTTCTTCCCATGCACTCTTTAGCCACTCGTCTGGTTTTTCAGATATTGCCCTAGTGCTCTGTTCTCGATGTGACACAGTCCTCTATACTTAGTAGTCCAGGTTCTCCCCTCCTTCCTTTCGTGTTATGTATAGTCTGTCCGTATTTGCTCTTGGGTGTAGTGCTTTGTGTATTGTCATATGTTTCCTGGTTTTCTGATCTATGGTGCGGAGTTCTGCCTTCGTCCATTCGACTATTCTTGCGCTGTATCTGATTACTGGCACTGCCCATTGTGTTTATTGGCTTTTCTTTATCATATTTACCGGGCGTTGAGTTTTGACTTGAGTATCGCCTTGAGTCTCTGCATATATTCTTTCCTGATCGTGTCCTTCATCTCTTGGTGTTTTATATTCCCCTCCTTCCATTATTCCCAGGTATTTGTATCCTGTCTCATCTATGTGTTTGATGTTGCTCCCATCTGGTAGCTTTATCCCTTCAGTTCTCGTTACTTTGCCTTTTTGTATGTTGACTAAGGCGCATTTTTCTATTCCAAACTCCATCCTGATGTCCCCAGATACAATCCTTACAGTCTGGATTAGGGTATCTATTTCCTTGATGCTCTTATTATTATTATTATTATTATTATTATTATTATTATTATTATTATTATTATTATTATTATTATTATTATTATTATTATTATTATGTAGTTTACTGTACACTTAAATCACAAGTATGCAGTGACGTGCAAGTAGTTTATTTTAGAATACGATTGACCACATTTCTAGTGGAAAATTCAAGTTGAAAAGAGTAGTGGCTGGTGAGAATAACAGCGAATATTGCATAAGACGGGACCATGAAAATTATAGTGTTTTCATTACAGACCCAAACGCTTCCCAAGACTCGAGCAGAAAAAAAAATATTCATGAGGCATGAAGTTGCTCGGAACTGTCATACGATTTTGTCTTTTTGATTAACCTGATTATATAAAGTAGAGTACAGCTGGCTATGCAAGTTCGAGATGACTTCGGTAGTAATACAGGTAGATATATGTCCATTAGCTCAGTGAGAAGCTTCTCAGCTTTTGTGTTTTGTCTACCCTTAATTCGCTGGATACTATGTTAGTATCTTTACAAATTTAGCTATTTTTAACATAAAATGAAGAAATCTTAGCGGTAGAGTAAATTAAATATGGTATTGAAACACCGTAGACTTTATGTGAACTGAGGTTCGAAAACAAAGGCTAGGAGAGAGAGAGAGAGAGAGAGAGAGAGAGAGAGAGAGAGAGAGAGAGAGAGAGAGAGAGAGAGAGAGAGAGAGAGAGAGCTATTCTGACGTAGGAATAAACTAGAGACTTATGCTTTCAAGTTTCCGTCCTATCGTTCGAGTATTTGTTAACAAGATACCCAGAATGTTCTTTGTAGATTCCAATTAAATTTGGAACGGGTTGTCTAGTTGGGCTAATGATGGTGCTCTTCGATTATCTTCGAAACTCGTTACTGGATATCCTTGTCGTATAGGAATTTAATCCAGTACCCGTTCCGGGGTTTTCAGATTGATTTTACGCACAAGTATTACCACAGTTCAGCGTTTTGGTTTGCTTTTCAAATCGCAAAGATTAAAATCCCCTGCTTAGATATTTGTTTTACTGATTACCCTCCGAAAGCAGCTGTTGTTCACAGTTTTTACCTCCTAAATCAAGGTAATAGTGTTTCTTGTGTCTTTGTGTAGAAGCTAATTAGGACGAGAAGGGATAAACGGATTTGATGAGCTTAGTTTAAAAAAAATGGGTAATATTCCTTGTTTATGTTGTCGTTTTGAGAATATTTCGTCAGTATGACGACATAATTAAGCAATCATTAAGTGTAACCTTAGGCAGTGAAACTAAACACTTTATTGTTGGCCGTAATTCTGTGAAGTCTGACATATTTCTCTTGGAAGTTGTAAATGACACTTGTTCACGGGAAGTAGCAGTGACGGAAATGAAGCTATTTTAGAAGGTTTTTCCCTTGTACGACTGTATTCCTCATGCTAAATGCGATTATTTTAGAAAACTGTTAGTTTGTTAAAAAGCACATCAAATTCTCCCTTTTTTCCTCTGCCAAAGTTCTGTTTGCTATAAGATCTCGAAAATGCATGAATGGGTTTTAATAAGACCTGCTGAAAGCTTTTATCAGGAGACCAGTTTTAGTCGATCTCGACGATATACTGACGAGTTGAGTTATCGTCGTAAAAAAACTTCACGCCTATCATGAGCTATAAGGATTTGTACAGTTCAACTCCATAATTAATCTTTATTCATGGATAAAGACGTTGCGGAAGTTGCCAAGATGTAGATTGATCAAGCTTTAGTGTCTAACCCTTTAACCGTTTAGTACGTATATATACGTAGCACGCCAACGCTACCTGAGCCGTTTAGTACGTATATATACGGGGAGCGGATGTTTTCAACATGACGTTCAGTACGTATATATACGATTGATTTTTCCTGCCTTTCTTTTAAGGTAAATCCTCTCTAATGTATTCTCTCTAGGTCCGAGGAAGTGTTGTCGACCTTATCCAAACAAAAATACTTCCTCCCGAACCCCTTTTATCATAATTTTCCTGATTTTCTATATCTAATGCGGGAATTCGCCAAGCACTAGCGGAAGGGAGTCGCTATGTAGCGAGACAACACGCTTGCTGGCTGGTCGTTCATTTACAACGGCAAATTTTGGTCGTTTGTGTCAAACGCAAGGGGTAGATGGGCTATAATCCTTCTAAGCCAACTTACCATCGGTCGTGGGTTTTTTGTTTTCTTCTGTTTCCTTTCTCCGAGCTCTAGCGCAAATGAAAAACGATAAGTACGTAATTGTAATTTATTGACATTTTTCCCACTGAAATATAAAAAAAAATGTACTAGAACGTTACAGAACAAGATGTTAGATGTAGAACGCGCAAACTTTCATTTATGAAACAATGCACCAGTACCATATTCTAAACGAAAGTTATGTACAAAATTCTTACACAACAAACATTGCTGAAAATTCATCCGACAGTTATAGTGATGAAAACGAAAACAGAGGGTAAACAAGGTAAAGACAATAAAAGTATGAATATGTGTAATGATTCGGAAAGGGTTTGCCAGTAATTTCCGGTCCTAAGATTTCGTATTTGACAACGGTGGCAGTTTCATTACATCGATAAAGGAAAATCTATAAAAACAGATGATGAAATTATCTCTATCACCATTTTCTTAATGAAATTACCCTTGAGTCTAAGTCGTGTAGAGAGAGAGAGAGAGAGAGAGAGAGAGAGAACTTTTCTTTGTATTCTGCTTTACGCTCCTTTGAACACTGATGCCACATACAGAAATTCAAACCTAACAATTTTGACAATGATAAAAAATAACGTTAGAGAACTCTAACAACACTACAGAAAAAGAACAATATATATATGAGTATGATGAGTGTCATGTATATAATTTGACTTATAGTGCACACAGAAACACTGTACACAATATGGGTGTCATTAGCTACGCTTCCAAACTTCTACCCACAATTCGGGGTCCTTTAATCCGGTCATAAAATCCTACTTATCCCTCCCCAGGACTATCCAGAAGAAAGAGGCCGTTCCGGGACAAGGCCGAGTTAATCTGCCATCACTTGAGGAACCAATAACAGTTTTTTTTTTCTTATCGCACTGTTTCATTTATTTTCATCGGTGAGTCTGGGCTAGACATTGGGAGTTAGTATGATTTATTTAGGCGATTAGAAACTAGATTATCTTCACCCTACTTTTTTTATCAAAGCAGTTTACTAAATGATTTCAATTCTTCAGATTTCAGACAATTTTACGTCTTCATGGTTAGATACCAGAACCTAGGATGGAAAGGTGTGGCAGGGTGGTGCCGCATCTACACGACATCCAAGCTTAGGTCAAGGTTTTATGAATCAAATCCGGGAAAAGTGGCAACGTCTAAAACGCACTACATGTGCATGGTCATTTTGGTTTGACTATGATAGGGATAACTGGCGAATACAGAAATTTGTACGATAGCACCTTAGTTGATATTGAACGAAATGATTGGTTATTTTTGTTTACTGCTCCCGTTACCTCCCACCCGTGACGAATTTGATGCGCTTGGCATGAGGGTTTGGAATTATAACGAGTCCTTTTCAAAGATTCCAGTTCCTTCTTTCATTGATGATGGCCAGTTCGGAATTCCCTTGTCGACGGTCAAATGTCACGGGGAAAGTAAAATTCGTTTGCCTGTACAAAAGGGAGATCACTAAATCTGCCATTGCTCATGAAACAAGGAATTGGAATAGGTCAAAAGACTAGGGATTATCCGAGGCACCATTCTCTTACTAATGTTCGAATGGTTCCACCCACCAAACTCGATGCAGGTGGAAGGAACGAAGAGATGACAACAAAAAACAACAACTGATCATTACCTTGGATATGCCTCTCTCTCTCTCTCTCTCTCTCTCTCTGTCTGTCTGTATGTCTGTCTGTCTGTCTCTCTCTGATATATTATATATATATATATATATATATATATATATATATATATATTATATATATATAGTATATATATAGATAGATAGATATATAGATAGACATATAGATAGATAGATATATAGATATATAGATAGATAGCATAAGATAAAAAAATATATATATATAGATAGATATAGATAAAAAAAAATATAAATATAGATATATATATATATAGATATATATATATATATATATATATATATATATATATATATATATATTATATATCTATCTATCTATCTATCTATCTATATATATATATATATATATATATATATATCACTTAGAAATTCTATACAGTTTACTTTTATTTTTTTTTTCCGTCCAAAACGGACATGCATCGTGGATGATGTAGAATTCATAACAAAACTAGCTTTAGCCCAAAGACTTGATTATACGGACTACAATATGCGAGATCTTTTCGAACCAACTTTATTACATACTATTATCATGGCTTGTCAAAAAAAAATCTGATGATTAGTATTAACAATAATTCGAATGGCCAATTGTTGTATCCTATTATTTATAAATTCTAGAGCGACAAAAGAAAAGGGTTTTATGTACAACGAATAAACTTCCTTACATGAAACAATGCACGTGTGTCTGGTCTAAGAGAATGATAATCCTATACCCAAGGAATGAATTATTATTATTATTATTTCATGGCTGGAAAGAGCAGACATATAAATATGTGACAGTGCTTAAAGGGAACCGCCGGATGTATGTTACTGCACTTATTATGAGTTGAAATATATGGAATAAGATACAGAAACTGAAAATAAGCTAATGTAGCCCCCCTGCATTTAAAAGATAGCGCACATGGGAGGGCAGTTGCCATGTTGTTCTTTTTACTTTTTGCTGACAATCTGGGTAGCGTAAATTTTTGCTCCCCGCACTCTTAGCTGACAGCTGGGGCACCAAACCTGCTTCCCATAGAAAACGGTTATTGGGCTAATGTCCTACTACACTACAGTGATTTGTAAATGAAATGGTTGTTCTGTTATCCGTAGAGATATTCCCCAGTTCTCTAATCCAGTAAGAACTATCTGAGGACGCAAGTCTTTGTTTTTTGGTATATTTTTTGTTACTGTCATGTATTCCATTGAAGGTCCTTTACTCGAGTTCAGTTCACTAATTTTTCGCTGCTTATCATTTATAAGGAATGCAAGCCTATGTATGCTATCGGAAACAGCGACGTAGAAATAACTTATAAATGTTGATATTCAGATGAGCCAAAAAACTTAGGCCTTCGCCAGCCTCCTTAAATAAAGATATACTGACTTGACACACACACAAAATGGAGTAAGCCATTAAGTATCAAGATACACCAGCGAATCAAAAACAAGAAATTGCTAGAATTGCTATTTAATTATACATCACAGTGCACAACAATGCATTATTCAATTAAGTTCTTAATACCACGATCCTTCCAGACCCGTAACCAGTTGTGGATGTGAAAGATTAATTTAGAACGCAGTAATTTGCAAACGCTCTTGCTTGTTAGGTAAAGCGTGAGAAGGGCAGGTGGATACCGCCTCATAAGTCAGTTGTATCCGGATATATAATTTTTGAACGCCTGCTCTGTCCGGATAAAAAGTGAACCATGTATACCCTCGAGGTCGGTGACAAAAGGTCCTCCAACTCAGAAATGAAGCAGGGAAAGGGTTGGGGATAAAATATTTTAACTATTGCAAAATTGGGGAAAAGTGACAAAATATTTACGCTCTCTTAATAACGCCTTTTAGTCTTCTGTTAAAGAACACTATTGAGACGGCTTTGTCTGTCCGTCCGCTCTTTTTCTGTCCGCCCTCAGATCTTAAAAACTACTAAGGCTAGAGGGCTGCAAATTGGTAATTTGATCATCCACCTTATAATCATCAAACAATAAATTGCAGCCCTCTAGTATCAGTAGGTTTTTTTAAAGTTAAGGTTAAAGTTAGCTATAATCATGCGTCTACCAACGATATAGGACCGGCCACCACCGGGTCATGATTAAAGTTTCATGGGCTGCGGCTCATACAGCATTATACGGAGGCTACCAAAGGATAGATTTATTTTCGGTTGCTTTGATTATACACTGTACATTTTTGACTTGTTCTTATACCATCTGAATCCCCGAGAGGTGACAATTGATTGAGTCAAACGTGTTTATAAATTCATTTTTTTACTTATCATTTAGTGGTCGTGTAAGTCTTTAATAATGGATCTATTGAAATTGTAATGGTTACTTTAATTAGTGACGATCCGTTAAGCAGCAAGCCTTTTTGTTTCGATTTTAGCATTTAATGAATTGCCTTCATATTATCGACCAGAACCAGTCCTGGATGGCGTTAAAATATTCTTTATTAAGTGTCTGTTGCTGATTTTTAATCTCCAATATTTTCAAAACCTTTGTTTAACCTAAGATCGCTCAAGATCATACCAATAAAAATTTGGTTACATTGACTTATGCTCATCCATATTGTGTGTATTATTACAATACTTAACGAGAGAATATTTTATTTTAAAAGTTTCCCGGGTTGTGTTGCTTGAATCAGTGAAGCATATATGTAAAGATAAGCATATGATTTAAATCTATAAAGCTTCTCTCATTTCTTTTGCGGATTTGGTATTTATGTTATGATACGATGAGAAACTTCTAAATTTGGTCACGATTCTGAAGGTTTTGCTCGTAAAATAATTTCATCTGTAAATATTTAAAGTTGCGTTAACAATATTAGTTTAGAATTCGTTAAAATGTTGAGCATTGTATAAGGTAATTAGATTTTTTAAAATAGAAAAATGAAATATCCAGGTTTAATTCATAGTTTTCCTTAGCGTATTTCCTAATTCCCAATTCCTTTCTTTATAACAGTAAAGCATTTACTTGGGAATAAATATTTTACTGTTTTTGGAATAGACTGTGCATTGACGGCATTTTTTTCCAACTTTCTTAAATATATTCCGAATTATCTGCGTTGGCTGACTTCACCGGGTTTTCCTTGAATTCTTGAAAAATGAAAGAAAGAAAGAGCAAAAGCTTATTTTGAAGAACGCGTAATTGAATTTATCCTAATGGAAGATCTTAACCCACGTCGTTGAATCTCTGTCCTCAGAAAAATCTGGATTTCTTTCGTTTCAACCCTAAGTCGAATTCATTGCTCTCTCTCTCTCTCTCTCTCTCTCTCTCTCTCTCTCTCTCTCTCTCTCTCTCTCTCTCTCTCTTCTTTTATTGAAGTCTTATTAAAGATTTGTTGTAACATTTTATCGTAGTCCAACGAATTCGAATCTTATATGAAAATGTAATTTATAGATTAGATATTTTACATATTTCATATGTTATCCCAAATACATTCACACATATACTAACACACACACACACACACATATATATATATATATATATATATATATATATATATATATATATATACATATATATATGTTATATGTATATATATATATATATATATATATATATATAATACATTATATATATATACATTTTATATATATGTGTATATACATTTATATATATGTGTATATATATATATATATATATATATATATATATATATATATATAGATATATATATATATATATATATATAACCATTACATACCGCATACAATCATCATGATGCATCGAAAACATTCAAGTCCTTAAAACATCTCAAAGAGATTTTTTTTTTCATTTAAAATAGAAAAAAATAGCATTTTAACAAACGGATAATCAAAATATTAAAACATGAAAAGAAAAAAAATCCTTAACTGCTTGTAACCACTTCCTGTCTATTGTCCACAGCGAGTCCATTCGGAGGGTATATCTGCTTTTGATATATCGACGTAATAATACCATTGATGACCAAAGCTTCCCCCCCCTCCCCACAAACCCCGTGCCAGGTTGAACCGATGCCATTAAAACCCCCCTTCTAGGAGGGTGAATACACATTTATTTGCGTCTGGCTGTGGGCCATATCCCTTTTTTTTTTTTTTTTTTTTGTCGGTGGCAGGTTCGAGTGCCAAAAGTCCTCATCGTCGATGAACGAAGCTGAATATAAATTTCTTTCAATAACATTTGTTGGAGATTAAGTCTCTCTCTCTCTCTCTCTCTCTCTCTCTCTCTCTCTCTCTCTCTCTCTCTCTCTCTCATACACACACAAAACTCTTCCAGCCGGTTCATGATATAAAATAATCAATGTTATTATCATCACTTCTGTTCATTTATTTATTTCATATATTTATAGATCTATTTGTTTGATTTTTCCATTGTGGTCGAAAGGACAAAACTGTTTTTAATCGTAGACAACAGAAGGATGAATAGAAAAAACATATTTTAATATTTCAAACCTCACAAAAATCGTAAATGTATAAAACGTCAATAATTATTTATTTTAAATGAGCGTTAGTGTTCTCCTTTGCATATTCGGTCAAAGATGACTTTGAACTTTTAAAACCCTACTTTTAGAATAATAAAACCCTACTTTTAGAATAATAAAACCCTACTTTTAGAATAATACTCTCGCGTTGGATAAAGCATGAAATTTGTTGGTCGGATTCTAGAGGTTGCTCCCACGGGCTTTTGTCGATCTTTCAATCTTCCTAATGCGCTGGAGAGAGAGAGAGAGAGAGAGAGAGAGAGGAGAGAGAGAGAGAGGATGTGTATGGTAATGGATGTAAGACGCCAGAGGTGGCTTTCTCCCGAGGAAATGTTTCCTCAATATATGTTTCAAAGGATCCTCCTCCTCCTCCTCCTCCTCCTCCTCCTCTTTTCTCCTTTTTTTCTTTATTTCAGACGACTCATCTTCCACCTCACCATATATTTATTATTTCTGTTCCACGTACATGAACATATGAACAAACTAGGATGTGGTAAACCATATACGTTCTCTTTTACAACAAGCCTGAACTCAGATGTATTATGGAATACTTACTAGCATAAGCCGATTATATATGATAATTGCTGAAAGGCAGAAGCGATTTCTGTGACATTATTATGGTAATTTTCTTATTAATCCTTTTGAAAATGGCGGCCTTGATGCTGATCGAGTTGAGTCTCATTAGCGTTTTTAGTCGGTCTAAAGGAGAGTCTCACTAGATTCCTTGTTTATGCTCAGGTCTTAATATAGTCTGGTTTCCTGCGTCACAGTACAGGTCCAGAATCTGGACTCCAGATAGTTGGTTTGACTGTAAAGAGATATATTATAGTATCCGAAAGCCATAGTCCAAGTTATTGATTTAATTTTAAAGATATTATAGTATCCGAAATCTATAGTCCAAATTGCTGATTGAATTTAAGAGATGTTATAGTATCCGAAATCTATAGTCCAAATTGTTGATTTAATTTTAGAGGTATTATAATATCCGGACTCAATAGTCCAAATTGTTGATTTAATTGTAGGGATATTATAGTATCCGAACTCAATAGTCCAAATTTTTTATTTAATTGTAGGGATATTATAGTATCCGAAATCCATAGTCCAAATTGTTCATTAATTTTAGAGATATTATAGTATCCGAAATCTATAGTCCAAAGTATTGATTTAATTTTAGAGATATTATAGTATCCGAAATCTATAGTCCAAATTGTTGATTTACTTGTAGAGATATAATAACCGAAATCCATAGTCCAAATTTGTTGATAAATTTTAGAGATATAGTATCCGAACTCCATAGTCCAAATTGTTGATCAATTTTAGAGATATTATAGTATCCGAAATCCATAGTCCAAATTGTTGATTTAATTTTAGAGATATTAGAATATCTCAAATCCATTGTCCAAATTATTGACTTATTTATTGTACCCGAATCCATAGTTTAATAGTTGATTTTTTGTTCTGTGACACGTTTTAAGTTCATAGTAGGAGAATACTTTCCATAGCGCCATTATTTCAAGGCGATGTTCATTTCGGACTCCGAATAACATCTAATCATGACAGAAGTATGTAAGTGTGATTCGAAATAAGGTCTCACGTTCCTCGGTGGATGATTTATACCTTCAGAATATGAGATTCGTGAGAGTGGAAGGAAATCTAACGCTTTGAATATTATTTTTGTTTTCATACGAGATGCTTTTTGTGTTATGTTATCGTGTAGGGAACGTGTAAAACAAAATAGTCAAGGAAAGAGACTAGTCGAAAAGGCCTAGATATATATATTACCGACGTATATATACATATGTGTGTCTGGGTGGGTGTGCGTGTATGTGTGTATATACATACATACATTATATATTATATATATATATATATATGTGTGTGTGTGTGTGTGTGTATATATATATATATATATATATGTATATATATATATATAATATATATTATATATATATAATATATATATATATATATATATATATATAAAGGTTTTTGCCACGGAGGAAAAAAAGGAAAAGCGAGATAGCCAAGCACTTTCGGTCTAGTTCGACCTTTACTCAGGCACAACTGATCTTACAGAGGAAAAAACATATTCAAGGTAGGCTTAATAACTACAAGATTAGCAATAAGGTCGATTTCACTATACAGAAACGAGGAAACGCCTGAGGGCAGCCACACCTTGGAGGATACACACGCGGTCAAACAGACGATTCATTCAGAAAACAATACATTATGCCTACTTTTTTTTTTTTTTTTTTTTCAAAATGTATTGTTTTGTTTCTGGATGAATCGTCTGTTTGACAGCGTGTGTATCCTCCAAGGTGTGGCTGCCCTCAGGCGTTTCCTCGTTTCTGTAGAGTGAAATCGACCTTATTGCTAATCTTGTAGTGTCAGTTTGGATATTAAGCCTACCTTGACTATGTTTTTTCCTCTGTAAGATCAGTTGTGCATGAGTAAATGGTCGAACTAGACCGAAAGTGCTTGGCTATCTCGCGTTTCATTTTTTTCCTTCTTGGCAAAAACCTTTATTTATACATAGCATCACGTTTTATATACTTCGTGATCAAGTTATTCATATATATATATATATATATATATTATATGTATATATGTGTGTGTGTATACATACATACATATATATATATATATATATATATATATATATATATATATATATATATATATATATATATATATATATATATATATATATATATATATATATATATATATATATATATATATATATATATATATATATATATATATATGTATGTATGTATGTATGTATGTATGTTGTGTGTAAAAATGCATTATATTCTTATAGAATTATAGAAAATCATCGACGTTATTTATGCATAAAAAGATACAAGTAAGCGTTTTCCTCTCTCTCTCTCTCTCTCTCTCGCTGGTGAGCCCCTTGAGAAGCTTTTTCAAACTGTTAAAAGATGTCAAATGCCTTTCATTCCTGGGAATTTTCCCTCACACATTGATTTATCTGAGAAATAACCTCTCCTCAAGACATGTCAGATTGTAAGGAATCAATAAGCGGGTAACATGTGTGAAAAGTGATATTAAGTTACTACTTCGATAGATTTATTTCCCTTATATATATATATATATATATATATATATATATATATATATATATATATATATATATATATACTGGAGGACAAAGGCCTCAGACATGTCCTTCACTCCCTTCCGTTTATGGTCTTTCTATGCAAGTCTATACACGCAAATTTTCTTAGCTCCTCAATCCATCGTCTTCTCATCTTTCCCCTGCTTCATTTGCAATCTCTAGGGACCCATTCTGATACACACACACACACACACACACACACACATATATATATATATATATATATATATATATATATATATATATATATATATATATATATATATATATATATATATATATATATATATTAGATATGCTCCCTGTAGACACGGGATTTCCAGTAGGTCATATCCCTTTTTTTCAGTTTTGGGCTTTCGTTATGGACTTCTCTATCCCATGACTGCGACCTACCACAGTCGGCTAACTACCCGGTACTTGATTGAATACCCTACCCGAGGCTAAAGATTTCTACATTTACTATTATCTATTTGTTTCTAGACTTGAGTAGAACCACCACACACACAAACACACACACACACCCGATGCTGGTGGATGAATAAGTCTGAGAGACAATTCTCTCTCTTCGTTTTTATAGCTATTGTTTCTGAAATAAAAAATATTAAATCTAATTTTTCATTTTTTGCTCTATTGCTTTCCTGAAATGGCTTATGCTGTTAAAAGAACTTTTCCATCGCAATGTTATTAGTTATTACGCACTCCATTGTAAGTACTGTTTTGTTTATGCGGCCGACTTACGTCACAGTTACAAAAAAGAGGTTCACTTTGATTAACCGACTCATTGCGGGGCCGCGCCTCAGTGGCGTGGTCGCTATGGTGTTGGCGTACCACCTTGGTGACCACGAGTTCGATTCTCGGGCATTCCATTAAAGTGCGAGAGATGTGTATATCTGGTGACAGAAGTTCACTCTCGACGGTGTTCGGAAGTCACGTAAAGCCGTTGGTCCCGTTGCTGAATAATCACTGGTTTCATGCAACGTAAGAACATCATACAAACAAAACAAACAAACATTGCTGGGCCACACCAAACACCAACCACCCAATCTTTTCTGGCTGATATTTATATCCTCGGGCTGCCTTGTTCGTCCTCCAGATGCGAGTAATATGATGAATGCAGTTGATATTCGCACCGGATTCCACCGCCGAACGTGGCTCCTTTAATGTTGCTTCAAAGGGATATGATCACAAAGGGTCAGGAATCTTGCTTCGTCGAGTGACTGACTGATGCTCACGTTGCTCATTGCCGAGTTCGGCTCTTGATATTAATCTCGGAGTAGGTACTTTTGATTACAGCACGTGTGTTTCGTTGACTCATTAATTAATTTATTGATTTTCTTTTTCGAAATAGTAGGTTTGAGTGCCATAAAGTGAATATAATTTTCCGCGTAAGCTTGAGTTCCATAAAGTGAATATAATTATCCGAATTGCTAAAGTTTTATTTTTTGCTTCTTGGAGAATTGTACTTCTCAGATTTTAACCCTTTTTTGTATTCTATACCTGGATGACTTTAACCTGCTTTGCTTATCTTTTTGGGGAATATACGTATCAGAATGTTACACCTGACAAATAAAAAAAATCTTTTATTCTAACTGGAGACTTTAAAATGAAATATTCCTAAGGTTATTCTGCCTATAAAAAAAGTCCTTTTATTTTACTTATAGACTTTAGAAATGAAATATCGCCAAGCCTATTCCACTTTGTCTTTGCTTACCCTGTGATATACTAATAGGAAGTTATTGTGTTATATGTATGTATCTTGTGCTATTCTGCCTGATAACGTTTAGTGTAGATTCACATCAACCGTGCATCTGATGTCTAGGCCTGTCCCTTACAACGCTCCTGATTGGATGTTGATAAGCCAATCACAGGGCTGGAAACTCTCAGTCTCTCGAGAGTGTTCACATAGGCAGGATGTATGTTCCACCTCTCCTGAGGGATACTATTGACAGACGTATCCCTCAGGAGAAGTGGAACATACATCCTGCCAATGTGAACTCTTGAGAGAGACTGAGAGTTTCCAGCCCTGTGATTGGCTTATCAACAGCCAATCAGGAGCGTCGCAAGGGACTGGTCTAGACATCAGATGCACGTTTCATGTGAATCTACTGTAGTATGTATTGCTTACAACAGAGATCCTAAATACCTTTGTTTTCCGGATTTTTTACATCTACAAATGTACAATAAAAGGCAGCTGCTTTTGTTTATCTGCGTTTATATCGGCAATTGAATTGACTTGCACGAAGAGAGTGAAAGGTAGTGAAGATAATACGTTCATTGACCAGTCGTATGCTCAGTGAGTCGCATAATATCGGGAAATTAGGGAGGTCTCTTCCCTTGCACCATTTTGTCCTGAAAATGGCAATTTCCGACTTTCCAGAAACTCCGGAAATATTCAAATATCAGCGTCATTAAGGAAACACATTTCCTTTGTACTTATTTGCATAGCTTCGTAATGCCCATATTCTCTCTCTCTCTCCTCTCTCTCTCTCTCTCTCTCTCTCTCATTGAGCGCAATACTCTGCTGGAGAAATAATCTGCCCGGCGCTTAAAATGAAATGCCTTCCTTCATACTTTCTTTTCAAGTTTTTAATCTTCTCCTAATCCCCGCTGGACTTTTAAAAACTTTTTATTTTTTTATTTTTGCGTTATTATTTTCAATCTCTTGCCAATCCCTACCTCAAACAAATGGCGGGACGGGGTATATAGGGTATGTTGGTTAATATTCTGCAAAACAAAAATGAATAAATATCTCGGACGTCGAAAAATGTACCGAACGGAAAAGATTCTGCCTCAGCGAGTTTATAAGAGTTTCTCTTACGACGTTATTGGTTCGTAATGAGGTTTTATATTCGATAGGAAGTTTACCTGAGGTACAAGGAAATCATACATTATTATTATTATTATTATTATTATTATTATTATTATTATTATTATTATTATTATTATTATTATTATTATTATTATTATTATTATTATTATTTGATATCATCACTCATTCGTGATCTTAGGTGGAAATTATTATTATTTGATATCATCACTCTTTCGTGATCTTAGGTGGAAATTATTATTATTTGATATCATCGCTCTTTCGTGATCTTAGGTGGAAATTATTATTATTTGATATCATCACTCTTTCGTGATCTTAGATGGAAATATAAAGTCCACAATATTGTGTATGTACTATTAGTTCTGGTTCATGGGAAATTTAAAATTCTCTTGTAAGAGGACCAGCTCAGTGATAAGGATTAGGTGATACGAGTTTTCTTTTTCCTATTATTATGATTATTATTATTATTATTATTATTATTATTATTATTATTATTATTATTATTATTATTATTATTATTATTAAAAAATTATTGCTGCTTCTGCATATTAATCTTATAGAGAGTCTTTTCTATTTTTCTGATGACGGCTTTCTCGTTGTTGCTTAGACTGGTGAGCAACGCACCAAAGGGCATGGTAAAAGTCGGATTAGTCTTTTTGGTTTATTATTGCTTATACAATTCTCTCTCTCTCTCTCTCTCTCTCCTTGTGTCTCTCGCTCTCTCTCTCTCTCTCTCTCTCTCCAACGCGACGTTTCGTCCTGATCCACGGGACATTATTCAGCGATGACTGCTGAGGGATTGAATTCCAGTGGGGAGTCCTTCTCCTTATATCGTGGTGTTGCGGGCTCGTGAAGCACATTATGAGAATAATACCAGGGGCGACGTCACACAGGTAGAAGCCAATCAAGAAGCTCCCAGTGATATTGCCCGCCTGAGAAGGTCTGCAAGACTCGAAAATGCCCGCCGCATGAGTCACCTTCCCAGGAACCAATGACTTGCCGGAGAGGTTCTCCAGACCGTACTCGAGAGCCCGCATCGTCTCAGTATAAGGAGAAGGACTCGCCAATGGAATTCATGACCTACGGCCTGCTCTACGAACAAGAGCCCGTGCTGGCACAAGGCCAGCTTAATCTCAAACAACAACAACAACCACTGGAATTCAGTCCCTCTGCAGTCATCGCTGGATAATGTCCCGTGGATCAGGACGAAACGTCGCGTTGGAGAGAGAGAGACAGAAAGAGAGAGAGAGACAGAGAGAGACAGAGAGACAGAGAGACAGAGAGAGAGAGAGAATTGTATGAGCAATAATAAACCAAAATGACTCAACCGAATTTCACCATGCCCTTTGGTGCTTTGCTCGCCAGTCTAAGGAACAACGAGAAAGCCGTCATCAGAAAAATAGAGACGACTCTCTACAAGATTAAGAGTGCTGAAGCAGCCCTCTTAATCTTGTGGATTAATTATAATAATATTTCCTTCCGAAATATTATTATTATTATTATTCACAAGAAAAAACCCTATTTATATATATGGGGCAAGGTACAAGGCCCATTGACTTGAAATTTAAGCTTTCAAAGAATACGAGTTTGGTGTTCATTTGGGAGAAGTTACAGAAGATAACTGGAAACACAGATGTGATTCTTATAGCGCCTAGAGTCTTGGGGTCCCAACTGAATCGTTATAGTGACGAAATATGGGTATCCCTTTGGTGACAAGCAAGGATCGGGCCAAAAACTGTATAAATTTGCACGTGTGTCAATACACGAACCGAACGTTTAAACTGCATGTATAGAACCGTTTACTATCTTCAATGTTTATGCTTACCTTAGGCATTAACTTCGGGGTCAGAATATTTATTATTTTACGTTATATACATGAGCAGTATCGTTATCATCTTCATCTTTAACGCCGTACGAGGCCAAGGAGGAGTTCTGCTAAACTCCGCCTCTCGTCATACCTGTGCTTTATCTAACACAGATCACCTCACTCCAATGAAGTCCGGAAATTGCAAGTGTTACCTGTGTATTTAACCTGAACTTATAAAGTATTCGTGATCAATTTTATCCAGAGAGAACGTATTTACAACGACCTTTCAGTGACTGCTTTATAAGGAGAAATAATATCAATTACGTTTGCATTTTAAGGCTATGAATATCTCATTCCCTTTTTTTTTGTCAGTGTCATATTTGTTATTTTTTTATTTAACCATAGATCGAATAACGCTCAGTATGGTGGTGGTACTATATTTTAAAATGATGATAAAATTCTAATGACGTCACCGCATCATCATAAGAGTGCTTTTTGTTATTTTGATTATTCGTTTTTATAATGGACATGTCTTACAAAGCTACAGTAAATTCTTCATGGCGTCACATAAGCATGCCACTTGATATAATTTGATTATTTGTTTTTATAGTGAATAATGTGCCTTAAAAAGCTACAGTCAATTCTCTATAGTGTCATATGAGCATAACACTTAATATCATTTGATTATTCATTTTTTAATTAATAATATGCCTCAAAAAGCTACAGTCAGTGCTTTGCGGTGTCATATGAGCATGCCACTAAATACAGTTTGATTATTCGTTTTTATAATTAATAATGTTTTAAAAAGATACAGTCAATTCCTCATGGTGTCATATGAGCATGCCACTAAATACAATTTGATTATTGGTTCTTATAATTAATAATGTTTTTAAAAGATACAATCAATTCTTCATGGTGTCATATAAGCACGCCACCTAATATCATTAGGCCTTAACTGATTTGCTCCCGCTGTATATCTGCGACTTCTAGGCAACTGTGATTTTCATTATTGAAACGTGCATAAGGTGTCTCAGTGGCATGGTTAGTTTACCTGCCACCTCAGTGGCCACGAGTTCGATTCTCGACCATTCCATTGAGGGGTCAGAGATGTGTATTTCTGGTGATAGAAGTTCACTCTCCACGTGGTTCGGAAGTCACGTAAAGCCGTTGGTCCCGTTGCTGAATAACCACTGGTTCCATGCAACGTAAAAACACCATACAAGCAAAACAAAACAAACCTGCATAAAACAAATAAGCTTTCCCTGTTTTGAGAGCGAGTATTTAAAACTGGGTCTAGGGTCATAATTGGTTTGAATTGACCTGGCGGATGGGATGCCCTTAACAATGCGGTGACGAAGAGGGTGGGTAGAATTGTCATGGTTGGGGCCTCGCTGGAATTAGAAAATCAATACTGGTACTCTCTCTCTCTCTCTCTCTCTCTCTCTCTCTCTCTCTCTCTCTCTCTCTCTCTCTCTCTCGATTCGGTTTGGCAGATATGAGTGATGATTGGGCTTCTAGATACCTAATAATAGTTTCGCTCAGTTTTGTTGTTGGGATAGTATAAGTAGAAAAATTAATAACTTAGCAGTAATGTATTAGTTACAACAGATATCTTCCAAACATCCAAATATAATCTTTTAACTGCCAAGCCCAGGGTCAAATTGAAATAGAAATCTCTTTAATGGTACCCGTATCTCTCTGTGCGTCTGTACGAGTTTGAGTTTTTTGTAGTTAACTCGAAAGAACGCTATTAGTATCTTTTTTAAAATAGCTAACGTGGCAAAGCAAGTGCCTGGTGCTCTATTTTATTCGATCTTGAAGGAGTCTTTGGGAGTTTTGGGGCTATTTTGATATGTTTGAATTTATATTCCAGTCATTTATTTATGGCAAAAATCTCTGTCCTAGCAAGACTGTCGAAATCAAGTTCCTTTCACTACAGAGAATGAAAATGTCATTGAACTATTTTCGCGTTAAAATCTCGGCCCCATAAAATAGATTAAAGGATTCTGTTAAATGAATCTACAACATCAGAGGTAGCAGAGAATTTCGAGTCCTTGAAGTACCGACTCTCGAACTTATACTACCTGGGCAAAGGTAGTCTCGAGAGGCAAGCCCGAATTAATTTATTTAGGAAACGGTCAGAGCACCGACCGTGGCACGACGAAGGTGAAGAGAAATCGTGTTGTTGCAAGATTCCGGGCACTGATTTGAGGGAGAGCCATTGATTTGGATCTTCGTCCATCGTAACGTTTCAAGAGATTCCTCAGTTTATATAAATAAACATATCTTCAAGTTATGCTGTGTAGAAAATCCACGATATGGTTGTTCTCTCATGTTGACATTACGTTATTTATCGATTTTTTTTGTGATTGTGCTGTACATAAAAAATTGAAGTACGTATGTAGAAGAAACAGAATGGTTAATAACTAAAACTCCATGGGTCAATGTAAAATAGCGAAGAATAATATATACAATTATTTGATGAGGAGAGAAACTCAAGCTTAGAAAATTCTTTAGTGGCATGGCAAAGGATATGAATAAACTGTATCACTTCCTGATGGAAGAAAAGCTTCCTAGTGGTTTTATTGAAGGCGGATTGGCTGATGTCCTCCGCTTATGATCACTAAAAAGACAATGCAAATTAACGACGCAATAACTGATCCGATGCCAATATCCAAATTTATTAGGATAGAAAATGTGTCACGTATTGCCGATATGAAGTTAAAAGTTACAAATTCCAGATTTCCGAGCAAATGAAGGGCAGACTGGATTATCCGAGATGAATTTCACACAGATCCGTTTCGAATTATTATTCATCTCCAAAAATGGTAGAGAGTATCGTATATGATTCTGGAACAACGAGTTGTTCTGGTGGAAACGGTTAAAGCTTTGCAGCAGAGTAATCAGTCAGCTTATGGACGTATGTTCTACCGAGAAAGCTTTATGCTCTGTTTTAAATGATCCATTCTGAATGGTGGATGTAGTTTCCTTTCCTTACTTGATCTTAGTACGGATTTTGATGTGGTTTTGCTTGAATTGCTTCTAAATGACTGGCGAACCATTGATGATGATTGAGCCTTTGGGTGTTTCGGAGGACTGCTATAGACTAGAAATTCATGTTCATTTTATGAAACATTAAGAGATGTACGTACGTAAAGGAAGGAAGTGAGGCCCCATCCTGTTAAGTATTTTACAATTTATGCGATATACTGTAGACATGGGACAGAGTTTCAGCAATTGGCAAATGAAACCTAATTTTATTTCTGAATCGAGTCAATCGAAAATACTAAACGCAAATAAAAATAGAAAATATTTTAGTTCGAAAGATGAATAAGTCAAGGTTAGTAACAATATTCCAGTTAAATTATTATTCTACTTAAGTCATTTTTCATTCTTCAGACGAAAAATAGCTATAGATATCTGGCAATTCTACCGCGTATCAGAGCAAGATTGCCCCAGTCCTTGGCAACGTAATGAGAATACCCAGGGAAATAATTACGGAGGATAAATGCTTTACATAGAATTTGTTAGACATCCATCCTGGTGTCATTCAATCCTTGTTAGTCGTCCGCTTCGGGGCAGAAGTCCTTGTTACTTCCTTATGATGAAGATCTGTAGCATCATTACGGGTTCCCCGAGGGCCAGCAGGGTAGCAGAGGCAGGAATTGATGCCCTTCGCCATTTTTTTTATTCTTTTGCTAATCATGGTATTAATGGCAGCACGAAGGCGGAATTAAGATATGTCACGAGAATAATTCTGTTTTCACTGGAATGTGGAGATCGGAAGCGTTTGATTGAGACATTATTTTTACGGGTGAATAAGGATGTGCTCAAGAAGTCTATATATATATATATATATATATATATATATATATATATATATATATATATATATTATATATTTGTGTCTGTGTGTATAAGCATACATAAACACACACCCACATGCATTTATATATATATATATATATATTATATATATATATATATATATATATGTGTGTGTGTGTGTGTGTGTGTGTGTGTGTGTGTGTGTGTGTGTATGTAATTTGGGAATACATAAAGGCACGAAGGAAAAAAACCGTATCCAAGAGAAAAAAAAAAGAGAGGTCCAAGAATGAAAAGTATATTAGCTTTACTTCAATTACAAGATATATCCTGTAATTGAAGAATATACGGATGTATGTCACAACAACAAATACACAGTTATGCATGAAATTACGTGTTCAACAATGCATACTCACTAGGTGACACTTACACGGTAACACACACAAACACATACGCAGCAACTAAACGTACCCTGCGTGGCTGTATTGACGAAGCGAGGTAAAAGGATGAGATAATCCACCGTCCTTTTTTTTTTTTTTATGGCAACCCAGATTATCTCCTTTCAGGAGGGTTGTTACCTCGCTCTCCTCAAAAGAGGAATATGGCGTTAATGTACGGAAGCTGCTCACGAAACAAAGGATGCCAGGGAAGAGAGGTAGAATTAATATTAATCTCTAGGTCTTGCTTTATTCGGTTATAAATACCAGACCTCAGTTCTATTTACTGATGTTTCGTTTTCGTTTTCTTTGTTAGAAAACAACAGCTTTCTTAATTGTGTTTACTGATGTTTCGTTTTTTGTTTTGGTCGTTAGAAAACTACAACTTTTTAAATTGTTTACTGATGTTTCGTTTTATTTTCTTCCTTAGAAAACTACAACTTTTATACAGTTATCATGTAAGTAAGTAAGATAATATTAATAACAATGTTGTTTGTGAAATCTATGTGAATTACTTTTTGCAACACGTATTCGCCTCCTTACAGCAAAATGTATTCGCATGTCCCCGAAGGCTTGCTTCCGAGGGCTAGTACTAAACACGGCAAAATAGTTATTCATCTACACTGTTTCGCCGTGTTTAGTACTAGCAACTTCGGGGTCAAATATATTTCGCTGTGATTATGACTATAATAGTTTCACATCAACCTTGCATTTGATGTCTAGCCCCCCCCAATCTCAGGTCTGGAAACTCTCAGTCTTTCGAGAGAGTTCACATAGGCAGGAAGTATGTTCCATCTCTCCCGAGGGATACGTCTTTCAAACGTATCCTTCAGGAGGGGTGGAACGCACATCCTGCCCATATGAACTCTTGAGAGAGACTGAGAGCTTCCAGCCCTGTGATTGGCTTATCAACAGGCAATCAGGAGCGTCGTAAAGGACGAGCCTAGACATTAAATGCACGGTTGATGTGAATCTACTATAGTCCCTTGGGGGTCAAATGTGTTTCGCTGTGTTTAGTACTAACCCTCGACTGATCAACTGTCTCGTAAGTGCATTTAATCCCCCAGGGGCTAGTACTAAGCACGGCGAACCAGTGTACATGAATCACTGTTTCGCCGTGTTTAGTACTAGCCCCTGGGGATCAAATGCTCTTAAGCGAATTGGTCATTTCTCGTATTTCCCTAGGGATTTCGTGAAATACATAATTTCACATATTTACCGTAATATATATAATGTTTGCTGTAAGGAGATGAATACGTGTTGCAAAAAGCCATTCTCATTGGTTTCACATATTTACTATAATATATATATATATATATATATATATATATATATATATATATATATATATATATATATATATAGATATATATATATATATATTATATATATATATATATATATATATATATATATGTGTGTGTATATATATATATATATATATATATATAATACATATATATATATATATATATATATATATATATATATATATATATATATATATATATCAAGCAAAACCCCATACCTTTAGCATATGGCTACGAAGCATAATAATCAAAATTCAGCTCTGTAACTTCCCCTTGTTCATAAAGTCACCGCGTTCGTGTATTATATGACAGTTCAGGTTCTATCGTTCGGGCGAAGAGAAAGTGATGTACAGAAACCCTTAGTACTTGGAATAACAGCAGTAGGAAATAAAAGTATTGTAAAAGGTTATTCAGATACCAGTTCTGTGGCCTCAGGCCACAAAGCCATGGCGATCACTCTAGGAAATACACATTCGCTTCCCTTGTTTCAACTAACAGTCTCTCTCTCTCTCTCTCTCTCTCTCTCTCTCTCTCTCTCTCTCATATATACATACAAATACATACATACATCATACTAGGACATAATACATACTACATACATACTACATCTATATGTTATATATATATATAAATTTATATGTATATAGTATGATGTAGTATATACCCAAGAGGTACCAGTTGAAATATTATATCATAAAATGCATGTATAACATACATTATATGATTAAATGTGTATATATATGTATATATAAAATATTATATATATGTTTATATATATATATATATATATATATATATAGAGAGAGAGAGAGAGAGAGAGAGAGAGAGAGAGAGAGAGAGAGTCTCTCTTGTTAGTAACCTTTATAGTTTACTGGATTTTCTTCCAACATCTCTTTGACTAAAATACAGGAAAACAGAGTGTTATACCTTCGAGGAGCCCTTTCAGAAAACCTCATTTTAACGTGTTTTTTTTTTCCAGAGAAGATTGAAAAGTCTTATAGCTCTTCATACACGGGGATCTCTCTCGGAAATGAATTTTATCAGGTCATGCCTTCCAGGAGGATATTTTTTTCTTTTTCTTTTTATCCAGCGCAAAATAGATTGGCTTTATTCTCAGCCAGGAGGCATTTTTGGATGTGGTACGCTCTCAGGTTATCTAATTCGTGTATTTATGTTAGAACTACTTACTGTATTTATGTGAGAACTACTTAATAATTTATATCCTTGAAGCATTAAAGCGCTCCTTTTTTCCCCATCTTTGCTGCTATTTCAGGTACACACACACACACACACACACACACACACACACACACACACATTTCCCACCATTCGCTACAAGTATCTTTAGTATGTTTATTTCCCCTCAACCTGCCTTGTCTTTTTTTTTTTTTTTTTTTTTTCCTATTCTCTTGCCGTAATGGGTGTTTCTTTCAGGTTCAGTTTATATTTTCTAACTTTTATATTTGCAAATTTGAAAAAAAAAAATCAGTTTCTATGGTATAGGGTTTAAGCGGCCTCTTCTTCTTCTTCTTCTTCCTCTTCTTCTTCTTTATTTTTTTTTTTTGCCAAATTTTCGGTCCCCGAAGATGCATCATGTGATGTGCAACATTGCGTCGGCACAATAAATTTGTTATTTGTGGGAGATGTGATGTGCCTTGCTGTATCTTCTGCGATTCTAAATTCATACATACATAGGCATCCCCGCAATATAATCTGAACGTTCATAATCATTTCCTGCTTAAGAAAAGCAACTCTGATCTAGAATAACTGGCCCTTGCATTGAAGCAAACAGAACAGGTGAAATGATACCAATGAATTTATTTGTATTCTAGTTTTATATGTCTTTAACATTTATTATTTTTGCTGATACCTTATGGAATAAACGTAATTGTGCCTTGTTTCTCGTGACAACCGTTCGTTAATTCCGTCAAATTTTTTCCGTTATTTTCCAATTCGAATTTTTTCTCGAAAATGATTTTTTCAGTCATTCGATTAATCTGAATTCCCGAAACAGTTTCAGAAAGTGAAAACAAAAGTTTTAATGGATTTGCTCCATTTTTTGTACTTCCGCTGCGGGTTTTTTTTTTTTTTTTTTTTTTAACAGGCATAAAATTGTTATTGGTAATGTTCTGTGTACTTGTTAATCAGATAGCGTTTATACAAGCGTAGCGTTTAT
>NC_061102.1:17461680-17469180 GCF_015104395.2 Macrobrachium nipponense
TCTCTCTCCTCTCTCTCTCTCGCTCTCTCTCTCTCTCTCTCTCTCTCTCTCTCGTCCCTAGGACCACCCCGAGATGCTTGAGGTTTTTTGCTCAAACACATGTGGTTAGTTCATTTCATTTTTACTTAGAAATATGAAATTCAATACATATGGGAACGCGTCGAATAAAGGCCTTTTTATGAATATATATATATATAAGTGAGAAAATAAAATGACTATTTTACTTTGTTACCCTTTTATATAGCTTTTCCTTCATTAATAGAGTTGAAATTTTGAAATTTAATTGATACAATGGCTATACATGCTTTTTATTTATAGAAAGCTTTTCAACTAGCCAAATGGATCTGTGAAAGTCATTAAATGTAATTTTGATGAAATACTCTCTAACTTCTAGCCAAATGGATCGATTGAAATCATTAAAAGTAGTTTCCCCTCTTTACTGACAACTCTACTTTGTAATCAGAATGCTCAAAGGTATTCTCAAATTCGCCAGTCATCAAACCATTATAAATCATTAGTTTTGTTATTGCAGAAACTTTTACAAAATTACATCAAACATTTCATAATCAATTGCTGTAGAAAAGTGTGTGTTCTACATGTTGCCTTTACTGAAAAGTACTAAAGTAAGACAGATTTTAATGAAGCCATTATATAAATATATTTACCTAATTGTTTAATGGGTAAAAGTTAACAGTTTATCCTTCTATGCAATAAACCCTGTTAATATTTACATAACTAAGAAACAATAAGCATATTTTCAAGCTTCCAGGAAATGCTGAAATAATGCTTGTTTGTTTCGTTTGACCTCATTTAGCCTAATGAGAAAATGTAATTATAAGTGCTTTTAAAATGGTCTCGACTTTTTTTTTTCTTTCTTTTCTTAGGAAAGAGAAACTCCCATATTCACATCAACTTACCTATTTTATCCATTCTGTTATTTCTCAGAAATACATTCAGCATTACTTACTCTCTCTCTCTCTCTCTCTCTCTCTCTCTCTCTCTCTCTCTCTCTCTCTCTCTCTCTCCCCAGCAAGCCTTCGAAGTCAACACAGCGACAGTCCAGCATTTCCAAGTGTCAAAATTTCTCAGCTGTGCTGAAATTTCGATATTAACAGGGATTATTAAAGTAAAAATTGTTGAAATGGCACTTGCATGACTTTCGCCCATTTAACGATTGATTAAAATAATTTCCTTAAAATTTTTCATATTTCATTACATTTTAGCAAAGACTAAACCGAATCTTTTTTAGTATGTACAATGCATACTTGTGTGCTCAGATACGCCATGTCTATCTATTTTCCTATATGTCTATCTATCTATCTATTTATATATGTATAAATGCATATATGTATATGAGCTTATATGTCACTAAATAGCGTGTGACAATATATTTAACCAAAGTCACGGAAAAAAAAAGGAGTACTGAGTGCTCTCGTGTTATTTCAGAACATTTTCGAAAATGTGTTGAGATAACACGAAAGCGCTCGGTAGTACTCTTTTTATTTTCCCTGTGGCCTTGGCTATAAATATGTATATGTATATATACAGTATAGTATTTCTTGTGTATTTAAATCAAATGACCCCATACATATTTTCAGACGAATGTAAGCAGCACCAAACACCATCCCCGTGACTTGGACAGTCCACATCCGAATTCAAAGACCACTCCTGCCTGCCTACCGACTATACCTTTTCTTCTCTTCTCTCCTCCCTTGGCAGGTGGTGCGGGTAGGTGGGAGGGAGGAGGAGGAGGAGGATGCCCGGATGGAAGCCTCAGCCAAGACCATCTATTTCATGGTGGGTTCCAGACTCGAAGTGGCCAATATCTCCCCTAATGTTCGACCTGATGACGTCAGAGGTAAGGTGTTCGTTCGTGCGTTCTTTGCCGGAGAGAGAGAGAGAGAATTTGGGAGGAGGGGGATTTGCCAGGGAGAGAGAGAGATATTGGGTGAGAGGGGGGCATTTGCCGGGAGAGAGAGAGATTGGGGAGGAGGGGGGATTTGCCGGGAGATTTGACCGGGAGAGAGAGAGACGAGAGAGAGAGAGAGAGAGAGAGAGAGAGAGAGAGAGAGGGGTGGGGACGGCTGTTGATGACGCAGGTTTCCTGAACCCATTAACATGATGCGACAGTATATTTATTGTATAAAAGAAGGAGTCTCTCTCTCTCTCTCTCTCTCTCTCTCTCTCTCTCTCTCTCTCTTGGAAATTGCTCCTCATCGAATCTCCCGTAAAAGATTTATCCGGGAACTTTTGAGCTCTCTGCAGTAAACGTGGGAGAGGTCCTTCTCTCTCTCTCTCTCTCTCTCTCTCTCTCTCTCTAGTGTTATGAAGACGTTAATGTTTCATTATTATCATTCTTCAGCTTTACATAATTATTGTCATAAAAAAGGGAAGATTTTTAAGGCCTAATTCGATTCTTGGAATTGGAATGAAAAATGCAGGCCAAAGGACAATCGTTGGGACCTATGAGCTCATTCAGTGGTGAATAAAATGTTGAAACAGTCGTTTGGTGAAGGTTGAATGCAACATCGAAGGAAGAGAATATAAACGGAGGTATAGTAAAAAGAAACTGATGGCACTTCGTCCCTACGTATTAAATCGATTAACGCAATTATTTTATTTTTACCGTCCTTCATGCACTGACGTTTATTTCTCATTTCTTTGCCCTGATTTGTTGTTCGTCTATGGAACCAGGCGGCCTTATGCCAGCACAGGCTCTTGCTCCAGAGCGGCTTGGTAAGTTGAGTAAGGTGTTTAAACCTATGTAACTGCAGGTACTCCGGTGCCTGATGAGAAGTTAAGGAACTCTCTCTCTCTCTCTCTCTCTCTCTCTCTCTCTCTCTCTCTCTCTCTCTCTCTCTCTCTCTCTCTCTCTCTCTGACAAATAATCACAATTCTTCTTGGTAGTGTAGCTAACAACCGGCCAATATCTAACATTATGGAGATGTGGAAATAGGTTTTACCTAGTTCTAATAATTAGGAAAATATATTATACAGAGTTTAAAGGGAGGGATGAATATTATTCTGTTTAAATAAAACTAAAAGGAACAGATAAAATCTACATTTAAAAGATTTGATGTATGTCATCATAAATGATCAAAAGTGAATACGCGACATTAAGATTTAACTGGAGGACGAGATATACACTGTACTCATCTGTGACTTTACAAAATAAATCACATATTTGAAACTAGGCAGTAGATAGAGTAAAGACTGAACATTGTGCCATAAATTATATGTATGTTTGACGAGAAGTGACAGACGTATTCTAGCCAGTTGACGGAAGCTAAACATCCATTTCCGTTTGTGAAACCCTGATCGAAAGAGAAGCTGATATATATATATATATATATATATATATAATATATATATATATACACGTATATGTGTATATATACACGTATATGTGTGTGTGCGTGTGTGTTTGATTGATTTAATTATGCAAGTAACTTAAAAGAGGCTGGCAGACAAACAGAGCCTTTGTACCTCTTTCCTGAATGGAATTTTCATGTTGTTAAGATTCGTATGCATTTAATGTAAATTGGAAATAATCTGCTTGGCGGTCGTAGGGTATTCCCTCTTGCATTAGGAATCTATGTTTTGTCTACCATGCGAGAGTTGACTTCTTAAAGCCCTTTGAATTCTCCTTCCTCCATTCGTCGGTTAAAAACAAAACAAAAAACGAAGGTTCCATTACAGTGATTGAGTCGAGCTCAGTGAGAGAAGCTGGTGCGCTTGATTCCGTTCTTCTGGGAAGCATATTCATCTCTCTCTCTCTCTCTCTCTCTCTCTCTCTCTCTCTCTCTCTCTCTCTCTCTCTCTCACTCGGTGTCGTGAGGAACGAGTAGATTTTAATAGTTTTTTTTTATCCTTTCGATTTGCTCTTTGGACCAAAGACTTCGGCGGCATTTCGGCGAGATTTGAAATTGTCTTTTTTTTTTAAATTAATGATTACGGGCTCAGCTTTTTATCAGGAAATCGAAATTTAGGATTTCACAAAATGAAGAAGATCCAGTTTTCTGTTTGCCTCGATTATTATGTATTTGAGATATTGTGATAGATCGGAAAAAAAGATGGAGTACAATTGACCTAATATTAAATAGTGACACAGACTAACATGGGCTTTATTTCTGAGTTGAATTTTTGGTAATAAAGTTGATACACAAATCTGTTTTTGCTGAGACGAAGGTAAACATAAATTTTACTGTGCCTCTTTGGCTGCCTGTTTCCATGTATAGGGTGAACAAAAATAGGTGAACAGTACGTGGATTAGGGTTTGTGTTAGGGTTATACTATGACGATGGAGATTATTGTTGTTGTTATTATTATTATTATTATTACTATTATATATATATATATATATATAATATATATATGTGTGTATGTATGTATGCATGTGTATATATATATATATATATATATATATATATATATATATATATATATATATATATATATATTATTGTGTACAGTATAATGTGATGTACTTAATAAGTGACACTCTCTCTCTCTCTTCTCTCTCTCTCTCTCTCTCTCTCTCTCTCTCTCTCTCTCACACACACACACAAACACAACTCAGATAACACACACACTACACACACTCACACACACACCACAAATCAGAATAACTTCCATATGTAGCACAATCAGATAGAATCTTAGCCAACAATCTGGAGGAGAAAGAGGGTCGGGATTGTGAATGAGGCTAAGGAGAGAGAGAGGAAAACCCCGATACATAAAACTGACGAAAGAGATCAAGTGTGTGGAAGAGGGTTGGGGTATATAGATCGAGAGAGTAGTAGCGTTATTAGTTTAGACATGAAGCCAATCTCATTCAGCGTCTTTCGGCGAAAGTCTGCCCTATCTAATCAACCAGCTATTTCTGCCATGGTTCGTCTATCTGTCCCCCCCCGCCCCCCCCTCCCCCCCCCCCCTCCCCCCCCCCCCACCCCTTCGTCGTATTGACTCTCGTTCTGTCTTGATACGGGTGGTAATGGTCGGACGATTTTTGTTTTTATTTACTTTTTTATCTCGGCTCGATCTAATGTTGCATCTAGAGAAGGAGACAAAAGAGCCCCTTTCTCTCTCTCTCTCTCTCTCTCTCTCTCTCTCTCTCTCTCTCTCTCCCTTTTACCTGAATGTTTATTTGTCCTCTTCAGTATAATGCAGGTAATCCCTCATTAGCATATGCAGCTTTCAAAAGCGTTCCCCTTTCAGCTTCATAAAAATGCTGTGTAACAAATTGACAGACATTATGAGAGAGAGAGAGAGAGAGAGAAGAGAGAGAGAGAGGAGTTATGCATGCCGTTCCCTTACTTTAATTGTCCTATTAAATCAAAGCGCAATAAAAAAAAACTCATGGGATAGGATGACCATATTATGCACACTTACTACACATACTAAAAAGGAGAGAGAGAGAGAGAGAGAGAGAGAGAGAGAGAGAGAGAGAGAGAGAGAGAGAGAGAGAGAGAGAGAGAGAGACTTCCTTTCCTTTAATGTAGTATTAAACAAAGAGAAATTTCAGAGAATAATAGGGTGGGGGTGACCATTTTATGCACTCTTACTCAAGCTCTGAAAAGAAGATAGAGAGAGAGAGAGAGTTAGAGAGAGAGAGAGAAAGAGAAACTTAGCCTTCCTTTCCTTTAGTGTAATATTAAGGAAAGAAATTTTAGAAAATCATAGAGTAGGGTGGCCATTTTATGCACATTACTCAAACTCTGAAAAGAAGATTGAGAGAGAGAGAGAGAGAGAGAGAGAGAGAGAGAGAGAGAGAGAGAGAGGAGGAGGAGGAGAGAACGAGAGCGTTGGGTTCAATTTCTCCTGTTGATTAAATTTGAGACAATGAAAGGAGTGAGGCCCTTTATTCCAAAGAAGCTAATTAAAGGACCTCCCCCGGAAAAAAAAAAAAAAACGGTGGAAGGGATGAAAGGTCCACAAATGAATGATAACGTGTTGCACTGTCGATAACTCTGGTGGCAATGCGTCTCTCTCGTACCTCCTTCGTTCATACTGTCTGAAATTACTCTTACTTCCGGAGTTTTCTATAAGAATAATATTTGTGTAGTCTTTGCCTCAGTTTCTCTCCACCCTTTTAAATGTCTAATATTAGAATTATTTTTCATATATCTATTGCTTAAATACTCTCAACTTTGTGACTGATTATAAGAATAATATACATATTTACCTTTCGACTTTTCTCCACTTTGTTAAAGGTCTAATATGAGAATTATTTGCCATATATTTATTGCTTAAATTGTCTCCACCTTTCTCTAAATGTCTAATGCAAGAATGCTTTTCATATAATTGTTCCTTAGTCTCTGTGCATTTTTACACGCCTCCCACTGAAAAGAAGGGATTTTGTGTTAACCATCTATAAATAAACAATGAATTATGTGTTAGGCGATTACTTCTCTTCAGTCAACAATGATAGTTTCTAAAGGTTGCGAAATCTATTGCATAGAGGAAAACATACACGAGAATAATTCTTTCCAATTTTGGCATATTCCTCTCATTAAAATTTAATGTCTGTGAGACCACGTATCAAAGGAAACAGGGAAACTCATTTTCCGGTTTCGTCATTTCGCTAAAAGAAGGAAATATTCCAAGGTGTCATTTATTATTTTCGTTATAATAATACGAGTTTGTATGTTCTTTCCTTTTTGCTATTTTTGTAATCTTTGCAGGGAAAGCTTGAGTGTGACGTTGTTTCTTTTATTCAAGCGAAAAAGCGTATTCTTTATTATTTTTACAATAAAATGAACATTCAGATGGGTTCATATCTTTACCCGTTTTCATCTTCATATTTTCTCATTTATGACTTTTATCAAAAACATGAGTGCGTCTGTTTCTCAGAGACGTTGGAAAGGCTGTTTGTACCTTTTAGTAAGAAATTTAATTAATCGAAGGGGAAAAATATTAAGAAGTGTTCGTGTGGTTTTTTTCTATCTTTGGTAATTTTTTTTTCCAAAGGAAAACGGAAAAGGTGTTGATGATGTTCAGAGGAGACGGAGAATGTTGAGAGGGAACCTGTTAAAATAAAAATCAAAATAACGAAGGTGATTGTTATCTTTAATTCACATTTACCGAATTATTATTATTATTATTATTATTATTATTATTATTATTAATTATTGATTATTATTATTATTATTATATTATTATTATTATTTATGGTTAGGAGACAAAATCCACAATTATGTAAATGTACATATATTTAAATTTACAACTTTAAGGATAGCTTTCGGGAATCTGTTCGGTTTCCCTTATTATTCTGTTAAATAATATTGCAGAATTACGCGAATTGGTTTTATATATTATTTTCTCTATTTTTCTTGCCGTCTGCTTCTCTTGGTCAGCGATGTGTCTTAGTAACTGGCCGATATTCATATTGGGAAATTCTAAAAAATGTCATTTTACTTAACAGATTTTGTCTTAACAGAATTTGTCTAAAAGAGGGTTTTCTACCAAAATGTTATTATTATTATTATTATTATTATTATT
>NC_061102.1:17474180-17484180 GCF_015104395.2 Macrobrachium nipponense
CAACTCCAGTTTTTTACTTTCCTTCGTGGCTTATACCTTTATTTATGCATTAAATCAGTTATATATAATATATATATATATATATATATATATATATATATATATATATATATATATATATATATATCTGTGTGTGTGTATGTGTACTCTTTAGCTTAAGAAATAAGGTTGGTCGCACTACGCCTCATTTTATTTTATTTTGTTGACCCTTGCAAAGGCTAGCATAATATCATATTTGAATGGTTAACCTTAACATCTAGACCACAAAATTGGAAACACGTCTGTCTATTCCTGCACATACGCATATGTATCCATATACGATGCTTAAATGGAGCGTAAGGATTATACTTTAAAACAAGAAAACGTTTTTCAGTGCTGTGTGTTTAAACTTTTTTGTACTGATAAGGGATTAAAGTTGAATAACTTTTGCATTTTGTGAGTCTAGTTACAGCTTTTATCAAATACTCTTATTGGCCATTTGCCATTTATGCCGAAGGAATTTCACTCTGAAACCCACCAAATATCCGGTAACTTTTCGCTCTGGTGTATGGAATATCGCTGAGTGGCCACAAGCTATTCAAATGCCGGAAATTAGAAATGGCTGAGAAGTATGTTTGCATTTCGCTTCTGTTGTGACGCCGCGGTTGGTGAAGCTATTTATTTCTGAAATACGTCATTTGATATGTCTGATGAATTACTTTGTTGTCATCTGTGTTTATAATGAGATGAATTTCCTGAGACGCTTAATAAGTACTTTGTGTTTCAGTCGTAGTCAGGTTTAGGAATAAACAAATCAATTGAGATAGTCGTGGATTAATGATTGTGCATTTCTACGGTCATTTCTTGTGATGTGATGTAAAAGGACTGCCTCTTCTCTCTCTCTCTCTCTCTCTCTCTCTCTCTCTCTCTCTTCTCTCTCTGTTATTCGATAACAAATTCTTACTCCATGGTACCATTTCTGTTTATTCAAAGTCTCTCTCTCTCTCTCTCTCTCTCTCTCTTCTCTCTCTCTCTCTCTCTCTATGATCGCAAGTGTACCGTCATCTTTATCGACAATCGTGTATAGTACCATTATAATTAATTATATTTCACGTTTGTCATTTTTTGGTGTCTTTATTTCAGTCATTGTTAAGTCTACTTAGAATTATGACTGTTGTAGGGTTTTGGCCTTTATTGGAGCCAGTCAGCTTTGTATAAGTATTTTGCTTCATTTAAAAGCTTTACCCTTTGATGGCTCGTAGTTTATTCTCCTTATTTAGAAGCCTTCAGGCCATCCACATGCTGCCCCTTCATACTTATCTAAAACTTTCGATACGAGGTATTTATTCTACTTGACCCGTGTTTTGTTGATGTTCTGGACACATAGATTTTCCTCAGTTCAGTTTGATCTTTTATTCGCTTCTTTGCTCATGAGTCACGCTGGCTTGAAAGGCATCATGAGACTGAGTTTATATCAATAATAACAAAATAAAAGTTGACTTCAGACGTAAAAATTATCTTGAGGAGGAGGAGGAGGAGGAGGAGGAGGAGGAGGAGGAGGAGGAGGAGGAGGAGGAGGAGGAGGAGGAGTCATTAAAGGTCGAAGCTCAGTCCATATACAAGTCATGATCGAGGGTCCTAATTTATGTTTTAATGGTGAAAGTAGAAATCAGGGAATTTCATAGGTCTAGGTCTAGTACGAACGGGTATCACAATGAGGCCCAAAGGCCAACGCAGTTGAGTTAGCGAGTTTTCTACTACTTTGTATTTAGCGTAGGCGGAGTAGAGAATTCAATTTCTCCTTCAGTCCTACTCATTATTTTTATCCAACTTTGTTAATAGAGTTTGGAGAAATTTGAGTTCTGGGAACAAACCAGGCTGTGGAAACTCACTCTAATTTATTTATTTTGCTTTTCAAGATCTCCTTTCGGTGTGGAGTGTAAATCATTCTGATATCACGGTCTTTATACTTTATGTATATAATTATCGTCTCAGTAAAAGGCACATAGAAATACGGAAGTCGATGTATACAAAGAACGAGAGAATTATTTGAAGTTAACGTGCAGGGGGGTTGGGGGAAATGTGTTTATATTTCACGCGCGGGTTACGAAACGTTTAATAAACTTGATCCGCCGAGAGAGCATTTCGGGTTTTCTGCGTCTTGGTATCTAAGGGTCTTTTTCATAGTAGTGAAATTTACTCCACTGTAGCAGCTGTGGCACTTGTTCACCATTAAACCTTTTCCTTGAACAGTATGCTTTTGTATATTATTCGAAGGCTTAGGCTACAAGTACGTTTCTCTGGACTAGGCTGAAAACATACTTTTACCTTTATCATTTTTCACCGAATAGAATACCTGCCAAATAATTTTTTTTTCTCTTTGACTGCCTTAAAAGGAGTGTTTTTCAAAGTATTTCCAAATGTTTTGTTAACTTCAAACTGTGAAGATGCTGAAATTCAACAGCTAGAAGAAAGTAGATTTATTTTACCGAAATAGCCAAAATGATTATACTTCAAGTATCCTAATTTACGTACCTGCGTAAATTTGAAGTTTGTGTGTCACGTCATACAACGCAGTGCAGTTGTATGTAAATCCGTAATTTCATTACTTAGCTTTGTTTTAAACATCAGTGTCAATGTTACAAAATTGAATTAAAATAATAGGAAAGATGGAAAACCAGAGAATCCTCATTTAACATACAAGAGAACGAGCGCCTCAGTGGCGTGATCTGTATGGTCTCGGCCTGCCACCTCGGTGGCCACTAGTTCGATTCTCGGGCTTTCCATTGAGGTTAGAGATGTGTATTTCTGGTGATAGAAGTTCACTCTCGACGTGGTTCGGAAGTCACGTGAAGCCGTTGGTCTCGTTGCTGAGTAACCACTGGTTCCATGCAACGTAACAACACCATACTAACAAACAAACAAACAAACATACAAGAGAACACGGGGGAACAGCGTGTAGAATTGTCAGTTCATTGTAGACAGACTGCAGACCCGGCTCTGGTTAATCTACCTCACAGGAATCGTTTTCAATCACTCCAAAGTACTGTTTGTGACCCAGTGTCAGTTACAGGCGCCAGGCTGCAGATTGGTTCGTTTGTAGCCAGATTTAGCCCTGCTGCGTCGAAACAACAAAAATGAACAAGGGAATTTGAGAGAGAGAGAGAGAGAGACCTTACAGACCTTACAGTTCGTTCGGGTTGCCCCAGGTCCCTCAGTGTGAGGCGCCTCTAATGTCTACCAGAGAGTTGCTAGTACATCTTCCGGTATATTTTGCATCTTCCAATCTTGGATGGTCTGGGATGCAGTTTAGATCCTTTGTCGAGCTTATTCTTAAACACATCTACGCTCACTCCTGATATATTCCTCAGATGAGCTGGCAACGCATTGAATAGACGCTGCATTATCGATGCTGGTGCGTAGTGGATTAATGTTCTGTGTGCTTTCCTTATTTTTCCTGGTATAGTTTTGGGCACTATTAATCTACCTCTGCTTGCTCTTTCTGATATTTTTAGTTCCATGATATTTTCTGTTATTCCTTCTATCTGTTTCCATGCCTGAATTATCATGTAGCGTTCTCTTCCCTTTCCTTTCTAGACTATATAATTTTTAAGGATTGTAGTCTTTCCCAGTAGTCTAGGTCCTTAACTTCTTCTATTCTAGCTGTAAGGACCTTTGTACACTCTCTATTTGTGCATATCCTTTTGATAGTGTGGGTACCATATCATATTGCAATATTCAAGTGGACTACGAACATATGTTTTATAAAGCATAATCATGTGTTCAGCTTTTCTTGTTTTGAAGTGCCGTAACAACATTCCCATTTTTGCTTTACATTTTGCCAACAGAATGGCTATTTGATCATTGCATAACATGTTCCTATTCATCATCACACCAAGGTCTTTAACTGCTTCCTTATTTGTGATTGTCTCATTATTAGGTCCCCTATATGCATATAGCTTTCCTTCTCTGTCTCCATAATTTATTGATTCAAATTTATCAGAGTTAAATACCCCATGCCTATTTACCTCTGCCCAATCATATACTTTGTTAAGGTCTCTTTGTAGAGCGTTCCTATCTTCATCACAAGTAATTTCTCTACTTATTCTTGTGTCATCAGCGAAACTACTCACTACCGAATCCTTAACATTACTGTCTAGTATTGTCGCTTCAATTCATAATAAAAACACAAACAATATTGCATCTAGCACCGTACCTTGTGGCACACCGGATATTACCTTGGTTTCATCCGATTTTCTCATCGTTTGCAATAACTATCTGTTTTCTGTTGTGTAAAAATTCTTTTAAACCATCTTCCTACTTTATCTACGATATTGTGTTTTCTAATTTTCTTTGCTAATATATTATGGTCTACTTTGTCAAAAGCTTTTGCAAAGTCTAGATAAACCACATCTGTTTCATTTCCGCTTTTCATATTTTTGAATGTTCTCAAACGGTGGACTAACAGTTGGGTTTGTGTACTTTTTCCGGGTACGCAAACCGTGTTTGTTTGTCCTATATTAAACAAATTATTTTTTATTAAATGTTTCATAATATTTTCTTCATTACCCTTTCATACACTTTCATAATATGTGATGTTAGACTCACAGGCCTATAATTACTTGCCTCTAGTCTTGATCCACTTTTGAAAGTAGGGGTGATATATGCTAATTTGTGCTCATCATAAATCTTGCCTGTATCTACACTTTGTCTTAATAATATTGCAAGTGGCTTTGCGATAGAATGAACTACTTTCTTTAACAAAATAGCAGGGACTCCATCCGGCCCTGCAGCAGCTCCATTTTTAATTTCATTAATTTCCTGCACAATATCAGCTTCATTAATTCTATGTCAGCTAAATATTCACTATTTTCGTCCCTTACTTCTATATCATTATCTTCATTATCTATTCTAGGGTGAATTCTCTCTTATATCGTTCTGCCAGTATGTTGCAAATTTCCTTTTTTTCATTCGTTAATCTCCCTTCAATTCTCAGAGGGCCTATTTCTATTCTTCTTTTATTCATCTTCTTCGCATAATGAGTATAATAGTTGGGGTTTTGCTTGATATTTAATAGGGTTTTTTCTTCCAAGTCCCGTTTTTCATTTTCTTTTGATTGTATAATCTTTTGTTCTGCATTTCTATCTTACTTTTTAGTTCTATAACTTTCCATGCATTTTTTTCTTTTGCAAGACCTTTTTTCCACTTTCTGATTTTCTGGAACAAGATCCTTCTGTCTCTTGGTATGCATGAATGATGTTTACTTTTCTTCTTCGGTATATATTTTTCCACTATTTTCTCCAATATTTTATATAATATCTCCGTATTTACCCTTATGTCATCACTTACGAAAATGTTATCCCAATCTTTGTTTAATTCTTCATTAATTTCTGACCATTTTATATTTTTACTGTAGAAGTTGTATTTTCCCCATATCCTTCCCACTTTTTCATTTCTTGCTTATCTCTATTTCACTTGCTTTGGAATGAACTGTTAATTCTATGACATTATGATCTGAAATACTCGCATTATAAACTATTATTTCTTTAACATAATTCATCTCGTTCACAAATACTAGGTCTAAAGTATTTTCCTTTCTTGTTGGCAGGTGATTTATTTGTTGAATGTTGTTATTCTAGTAGCATATCTAATAGCTTTTCAAATTGCCTCTTATCTTCTGCACTACTATTACTCTCTTTTTTATATGTATAAGTACAACCACAGTCTCCTATTCGTTCTTTCCATTCTACGAAAGGAAAGTTGAAGTCACAAGATAGGAGAATAGTCCAGTCCTTGTGATTTCTACATATATCATCCAATTTTTTTCAATTATTAAGTCAAACTCTTTAGTATTAGGAGGTCTATATATTACTATGTTCATCAATTTTTCAGATTTAAATTCTACCGCTATTAGTTCACATTCTGAGTTACTATATTTCTCATATATTTTTCCTTGTTTTTTGTCTTTCCCATATATTGCGGTTCCCCCTTGATTCCTATTTTTCTAGCTGATCTATAAGTTTGGAACCCTTTTATTTGATCATCATTCCCCCAGTCTCTTGGGAATACCAGGTTTTCACTTATATTCATTATATCTATTTTTCTTTTCATTTTGGGTTTAGTTTCTTCTAAGTACTCTATTTTTCTTTTTGAGTTACTCGTAACTAAACCCTGCGCATTCATCACTATGATGGTTTGCGTGTTTTCTCCTTCATTTAATATTGGTAGTAATAAGGATTTTCCCATGTCTCTTTCCTGTTCTGGTATGTTGTTCTTTTTTTCATTTCCAGAAATTCTGACATTAAAAAATCCAACTTTTCCATAATATTTGATCTTCCTTCATCATAATTATTCATTTTGTGTCTGAATCTGCAATTTTCTCTCGTTTCTGCAATATCCTCTTGCATAATAAATACAGTTATTATCTCTTGAGTAGAATTTCGGAGCTGATGCTTTGAAATTTTTTGCTGACACCTCTGCATATCTCATGGTGGTTTGCTTCTCTCTTTTACCTGATATTCTTGATTTTCTCTCTTTATTTGTTTCTTTCTTATTTTGGATTTTATTACTTGGTGGTTATTTATTTGATTATGATTCATGGCTACAGGGTGCATATATTTGCATTTTTTGTCGAACTTACATCCTTTTCCTTCTTTTAGGTTTTTTACATATTTTTGGATTGCAGATCTCTGCAATCATCCCATAGCCATCTAAGTATGCACATTTACCATATATTTCATAGTTTTGACATACCTTAGGATGTTTGTAGTAACATCTTTCTCCAAATCTGCAATTCCCTCTTTTCAAAAGGTTGCAGATTTTGTCTTTCTTGTCTATTTTTTCCTCTTTCCCGTCATTGTGTAGATCTGGGTAGAGCCTCTTCGGGATTTGCTTTTCTGTTGTCATATCGTAATTTATTTCTTCGTAGTATGCTGCTTTATTGCCTCATATGTAGTATCAATGAGTATCTCTGCATCCATACTTTTATCTTGTTCTTTGTTTTCTATTTTTTTCTGTCATTTCATTTTTGTTTACTTCTCTTCCGTTTTCCTCTTCTTTTTTCTTCTTCTTCTTCCTCTTCTTCTTCATCCTCAACTATTTGTACATTCAATCTTGATTTAATAACATTGTCTATCCATGATAGACATGTTGAACAAAAAAATCTGTATCTTTTCTCAAATCTTGCATTACCTCAGCACACTGTGGATGGGTCGGAATGTTGCATGCAGCACATTTTCTGAGAGAGAGAGAGAGAGAGAGAGAGAGAGAGAGAGAGGAGAGAGGAGAAGATTTAGAGAGTTGGTCAATAAGTTTTCTTGTGCAGTAGATAATTTCCTGAGAGAGAGAGAGAGAGAGGAGAGAGAGAGAGAGAGAGAGAGAGAGAGAGAGAGAGAGAGTTTGCAGTAGTTTGTCTTGTGCAGTAGATCATTTCCTTAGAGAGAGAAAGAGAAGAAAGAGAGATATTTTGCAGTAGGTTGCCCTATGTTATAAGTAATTTTCTGAGAGAGAGAGAGGAGAGAGAGATGAGAGAGTAGAGAGAGTGGAAGAGGAGAGAGGAGGAGAGATGAGAGAGAGTTTGCAATAGGATGCCCTGTGCAATAGGTGATTTTCTTAAAACAATTTTTTGTCACATTTTCGTACGAGTGCCCCAGCCCCAGCCTCTAGCAAAATTGGTTTAAAATATCAGGGCTCTATCTTATGGTAGGAACATCCTGGTAAAATGGCTACCTAACCCCACCCCACCTAACACCCCCCCCCCCCTCCACCCCTTCATCGATATCCTTTCTCTCGTTATCATCATATAAAATTCCGATGCTGTGGGCCATCTTGTCAGGTCTTCCTGTTTCAAATATCCACCTCTCATAGGCAAGAGGAGAAAGAAGAAGAAAAAGAAGACAGAGAGAGATGTGTATTTTTTTAAATTAAAAGAGAAGTAGAAAGAGTTGTAGAGTGAATCCTATTTTAAGATGAGAGAGAGAGAGAGAGAGAGAGAGACGAGATAGAGAGGAGAGATGAGAGAGAGAGGAGAGAGAGAGAGATAGATAGAGAGAGAGAGATGAGAGGGCGACGAGAGAGAGAGAGAGAGAATAATGCTACCTTTGAAGATGACTCTCCATTATAAGTTCATCAAGGCGTACCTTTCAGACTTCAGTCCCTTGATTGCCTCTTCGCCTTATATGGTGTAGAAGGAACGTAGAAGGAAGAGAAGGAAACTGGGAACAGTTGGAGGGAAGAGCGACGACCAATGGCAAAAGAGAGGGGCGGGGCGGGGGGGGGTGGGGGGGGGGGGTGATGTATGGAAGGATATAGAGGAGGGAGAAAGGGGAAGACTTCGGAGAAAATGAGGAAAGTGTGAGGAAAGTGGAGGAGACTTAGATGACTCTTGTTGTTTCTGTCGTCAGGTCATAATAAGTTTGCTTTTCGCTTACTCGGGGAGTAAGCCCACAAAGTACTTTATTGTTTTTGTTGGGGGGGTAGGAAAGCCCTATGGAAAAGCCTAAACAAGTCTGGAAGAAGTGTATCACGTTGAGTTAAAGATACAGGAATTACAGGATAGGATATTTATGATTTATTTAATAGAATGAAAATTTAAAAAAAAATAATAGATAACGTACATGTTGAACAGCACAGAGAAATTATTTTCTAATAAAATCTAGCGTATTTACTTTAATTTTTGTTGGTGAAACAACGCACTTATTGACCGTCAATTTCAGCACACCCCCGAGTAAGTTGGAGGTTGGATCACTCCTTGTTGCTTTCAAAGTAATTTCGTAGAATTGGAGACTGATAAGCAGCGTTCAGTGTCACAGAATTGGTGTTAACAAACACATGTTTGGCTCTGTGTAACATGTAATGAGGTGGCATATGACTTGTTTGTCCAAGTATCGTTTTACATTGTTTACCTGTATTTGTTATTATACGTTTTGCTTTCAAGAAATTTTAATAGACTAGGAGACAGGGAAGTAGCTATAAATGGCCCGGAATGGTTCTTGAGAGATAAATGTTTGGTTCTATAAAACTCTTTGCGAGGTGGATATTAATCGGTTGTCTGAGTCACGTTTTACAGTTATTTAGCTGTATTTGAATATGAATAATTTCCAGCTGTCCGTCACACGAATTCACTCTAAACTCAGCCATGTGCTTTGCCTTAACATTTTTTTGTTGTTTCCTTTAGACTGTGCTGACACACTTCATTCTTTTATAAATTCACATGCAGACTGTAAGACATTCATTATTTACATATACACAATTACATTCAACTTGCCTTCTAGGCTCTCCGGTTACGAAATGCAAATATCTTCCTTTTTAAGATGATCAAGTCTCCCACAGGCTTTATATTACCAATTAGAGATTCCTGAAAGCTCTCCAATAACAAGATATCATTCGACTTTCCCTGCCTATTTTTCAGTGTTTTCTGGCTAAGGGAAAACTCGTCAGTTTATGCTTGTAACTATTGAATCTTGAATCATTCATCCGAACAAGATCTTGATGTATACTACCTGAAGGTGTTGTGGGATTTCTAATTGGACTGCTGTACAGGTTCCAAAATTAAGGCTTTGCCCTCTTAATTACAGGAAAACATTTTGGTTCTTATCGTGTGAAAAATTTTGGCCACTCGTGGCTCTTAAACATACTTTTTTAATGAATTTGGAAAGTATACTGTATAGTAGTGCTATCTGTGAAAGTGATGTAAAAAAAAATTGATTGCAAGTGAAAAATTATATCTCCATATTGCGACATGATGCGACTTCATTTAATGACAAGCTGAAAATGGAGTCAGAATCCGCTTATCACTTCCTGACATAATTATTTTCCAAAGACCAGGTTGTTATGTAAAGCGAAAACCGTCATTAATCAATACTAAGCTTACCTGAAGACTTAAGTCGTGTAGAGCATTCCATATTGAATATCTCTTATCTTTAATGACGCCGACTTTTTTTATTAATATTATATACAACCTGCAATACTGAAAAAGACCGTTCTAACCCTTACCATTGAATGTATTCTCGTAATTGAGTCT
>NC_061102.1:17489180-17504180 GCF_015104395.2 Macrobrachium nipponense
TATTTACCACCAATTGGATGGGAAATTATTAACGATTTTGCAGAAACACTAACTAGAACAACCTTTTGAGATACTGTCGGCCAAACATGAGTACCGCCGAAAAAGACGAGTATTAAGACGGAGAATGAGTAGTAAGGAGAAGATATATATGAGATAAATTATTGGTATAGGTATTACCAGTTTTATTTTTTATATATCTTATTTCACTTACTACTCTTAAGTGCTACACACTACACATAAAGGACATTAAGTCGAAAACCCTAGCACCACTCATTTTTTTTCTCTTTCCTTCGTGGCATTTGTCTCTATATATATTATATATATATATATTATATATATATACTATATATATATATATATTATTATATATATATATTCATCACGTTACATATTTCGTGATTCTGATATATTATATTACATATATATAATTTTATGTGTATATGTGTATGTATATATATATATAGATATAATTAGAACGTCATTGTATTACGTATATTTGTATATTTTTAATATACAGACTTTTTTTTTGGCAGAAGTCATCCAAATTTTTACTGACGAACCTTTTGACGATCTCGATTACACAGTCCCGCCGCGACTTATATTATTCTCCATTCGGAAATTAGATTCATTTCGAGGCTTCAAGAACCTGGAGTGTTTGTTCCTCTCCCCTGGAGAATATTAATGCAAATACACGGATATTCAAATGGCCCCAAGAGAGAGAGAGAGAGAGAGAGAGAGAGAGAGAGAGACTCGATTCCCATGAAACAGCTGCTTGTTTGCTGTCGGCTGTTTTCAGGGATGTTGTTGAGTTGGCTGTGTTTGCCGTCAGAGTTGGTTCTCTAATAATGAAAGTGGGAGCGTTTGTATTGAAGGTGAAGTTAGGGTAAGAATTTCGAGTGCTTTTAGGCCAAAAAGGAATTTCATTTTACCGGCGAACTTCGTGTGGTTTTGATTAGTGTAAGTGTTACGAAAGCTGGAGAATTCTTGATGGTATTTTGTTATGCCCGATGAGAGTGAATTAAAGAAAATATCCCAAGACTTACTTAGGGAGAGTTCCTAGACTGAGCGGCCTCTTGTCACACATTTCAAAGGTTAGTCGTAATCCATACGTAAAATGGCGTCAAACAAATGTCTGCTTTATTTTTTTATCGCTAAAACAACAATAGGGGTGATGCCATTTGTAATTTGAGAGGCGAGAGCCGAGTCAGTGTCAACAAAAGGTACATTCATTTGAAAAGTCATTGTTTTCAGCCTGGTATATTTGTGACGAGTGTGTAGCAATACGAGTATGTTGGATGTCGCGTAGATTACATGCAACGAAAAGTTTAAGATGAAGTGTAAATGAAAACACTTATTGAAAGATTATTCGTATGTACATGTTTTTTTTTTTAAGAAATAATTTTTTTAATCGTATAATCTTTATATTATTTGTTCCTACCTTTATTTATTTTTTCGTTTTTTGAGAGAGAGGAAAATCGAATAAAGCCGATATTCTGTCGATTAGTTACTCTATCAATCCGGAAATACTCTTGAGGAAAAGTTTTAGCAGACTGGATAGTTCAGATACTTTCAAAGTCCTTTGGATAAAGCCACATGTTTCCAACAGTTTTCAACATGAGTCGTCTGTATTTCCTGCAGGAAATACATCATCTCAAATACGTGTACTGTGACATCTGTTGCCTAGCAACTGAACACTTTCGAAAACTTACAGTTGTTGCAGCTTCGCAAGGTGCCTTAAATTCAGAGGATATATTATATAATTGTGTAAGTTCTTTATTCTTCTGAGAATATCAATGAAAATGAGCTATGTTGAAGTGTAATGGTGATAAAGTATCTCTGTGAGGAGGGAAAAAAGTAGGGAGTATGATTAAAGCAACATCAGGTGTTTGAAAAGGAAGTCAAATAAGTTTTTTTTCTTTTTTTATCGTATGGTTCCCTTAGATTTGGAATATATTCCTTGATCGAGAGCATATCCTTCTTCAGATCCTGTGCCTATCGGTGAGCTATGAGACTCGCTACCGAGACTCGATTAAGTCATAAGTTGCCGTTCCCCTGGCCGTTTCTTTCCTAAAATTTTCTCTTTCTATGAAGTAGAGATCAATTTTACCAGCTGCTTTTCATCCACTGCCATCTTAACTATCCTTACTCCTCTCAAAGGCTTCAGGAATTCTTTGTCATTTTCATTCTTCGTCCTATCGAAAGCATTTGAATTTGCAGTATCTAATAATGTCCAATTGTAAATCATTCAGGGTTGTTTATCGGACACACACACACACACACACACACACACACACACACACACACACACATAGATATATATATATATATATATATATATATATATATATATATATATTATATATATATATATATATAATTATATCTATATATATATATATATATACCATATATATATATATATATATGTGTGTGTGTGTGTGTGTGTGTGTGTGTGTCCGATAAACAACCCTGAATGATTTACAATTGGACATTATTTGATACTGTAAATTCAAATGCTTTCGATATATATATATATATATATTATATATTATAATATACACACATATACACATATATATATTATATAATATATATATATAATATAATATATATATAACTATTAATATAATACATACATACATACATACAACATACATAGATACTTACATATGAGTTCCAGACAGAAATACCCGTTCAGTATTACATTTACATGGCAGTTCATGAGATGCAACATAAAAGTTGAGAGAGTTTTTGTTTTTGAAAAACTTTCGCAGCTCACTCATGTATGGTACATGTGTCACCGCGATAGAATAATGAAATTTGTCCCTATTTATCGTTGTTGATATATATATATATATATATATATATATATATATAATATATATATATTTGTGTGTGTGTGTGTGTGTGTATAGTATATATATATATATATATATATATATATATATTATATATATATATATATAATTTCTCTCCGAAATATTGCCTGAAGAAAAATATTCAACAAAAATGCGTTCAGAATGACCAGTGTTTGAATGCTTTTAGAAATGTTCAGAAACATTGATATGGTTGCTTCTAGGAACTAACGATTGATTGTGTATATTCTGGGCCAAAAACAATCATAATTGGACTAAAGGCAAAGACGAATGAGACTACATTTCCTTCATTGTAAACAAATCCATGCATCATTTTAAAATCAATTAGTAACTTTTGTTTCCCGGTTTACCTTTGTTATCAGTTTGTAATTGTTCCCTAGACTAGTGTTTGTGCCAGTTGAATTGCAATTCTACTTTTTTTTTTGCTGAGTCTGTGAAATTGTCCTTGCCACTGACTGGTTCAAGAGTTTGCAAGAATGAGGTGGAGTGGATAATACATATCATGTAGAGGTACTGAATATTGCTGAGATTTTTTGGCAAATTTATATATATACATTTAAATATTTATGCATATATATATAAATTTGCCCCCCAAAAATTCCAATATATATATATATATATATATATATATATATATATATATATATATATATATGTGTGTGTGTGTGTGTGTGTGTATATATATATATATAAATTTGCCCAGCAAAAAATCAGAAGCTATTCCGGAAAAGTGAAATAAGTAGAATAAATTCTATAACTAAGTTATAGAATTTATTCCAATTATTTAACTTTTCCTTTTCCGGCATCGCTTTGGAGGCTCTTTCAAGTTTCAAGTATAAATAAGTTAAGCTCCCTTCCATTGATACCTGAGGTCAAAGTTTATGGCAGATTATTTAAAAACAATAATTTTTTTTCATCCCGTTTAAAAGGCCCAGATGAGTTCAATAATGTTTATTTGATGCTTCCTTTGATATTCCGATGTGATGAAAAGGTCTTTTCAACCTGAGATGTAAGGTCAGGGTTACCATAGGCTCAGCATATAATTTATCAGCGAGAGAGAGAGAGGAAGTTGCGATTTCCTGTAAAAATGGTAAAATCCTGATTATGATTTTTCAACACTAAGCATATGTAGAATTTCATGGAGGAGGAGGAGGAGGAGGAGGAGGAGGAGGAGGAGGAGGAGGAGGAGGAGGAGGAGAGGAGGAGGAGGAGAGAGAGAGAGAGAGAGAGAGAGAGAGAGAGAGAGAGAGAGAAATTTGCGATTTTGTATAAAGAAGATGATATAATCCTTAAAATTTGCCAACAGCAACAGGTGCCTTGGCCATTCGACAAAAGACCGCTATATAACTCTCTAGTGGATGTATTAGAGGAAATGAGAAAATAGAGTAAGCAAAAAAGATAAAGCCTATCGTCCGGATAAAGCTGCAGATTAGAACGTTGGTGCCGCAGGTTTTATACTTAGTGCGGAGCTTTTCTCAGATCTAATGCCTTTATAAGGATCTTTGTTCTTATACGTTGCTTTTTGTTGTATTGGCTGCATTGCCCTGTTGGAGGGGAGGGGCGCTAACCTGGCTCTTTTCAGAGAGGAATATGCATTAAATTCGGTTTCCTTAGTCTGAAAGAAAGAGATAAAAACGGAACGCAGTCTTATTATTAGAGAGAAACGAAGACCTTGAAATATTCCCGTAGGGATTACCGTATCATGGAGAAGATTTCTTCAATTGTCTTTGCAGCAGTGAAGGTAATAATGGCCTATCTTATTATTTTAGCAAAGTTAGATTTTACTTTTAATATTAAAATCTAATCAATGTTGACCCTTCATTTAAAATAAAAGATGAACCATTGTATCAATCAAATTCTTTGGTATATTCGATTGTCTAACAGTATTCGTGTAATTTAGTAATTGTCATCTCGATGATGACTTATTAAATACTTGCTTGAATTGTGCAAATCTATGGATTTTGCTGAAATATTTGTTATTAATTAACTTGCTGAGTGCACGCGCATAGAATAAAGTGGCTATACTATGTGAATAAGAGAGAAATTTGGGTGAATGAATACAGTAAAATCCATATGGAATTACGGAAAATGTTTAAAGTAATATTCAATGAATATACCTATAAGCGTTGCATTGAAAAAGTGGCCATTTGCACTCATGGTAAAAGTGCTTAACACTTTAAGAGCCTAACTGCCTCTTTCATGCTACGAAAACCCACAGGATTAACATTCTGTCATTGAAAGAATCCAAGGAATCCTCAAGAGCAGAATGAATGCAATCCTTTGGTTTATCTTAATTAAAAAAAATTTTATTAATATTATAAATCCATTCACTAAAAGAGGATGGAGTCTTAGGATTTATGCTGATGATGACATCGATAAGAAATTCCATAGGTAAATTGGTAATTATTCTATTCATCCCGACGGGAACGCTCCGTAGTGGGGTAGTGCCGTCAGCGCACCTCATGCGGTGCACTGTAGGCATTACTTAAGGATTACTTAAGGTTCTTTGAAGCGTGCCTTCGGCCCTAGCTGCAACCCCTTTCGTTCCATTTACTGTACCTCCTTTCATATTCTCATTCTTCCATCTTGCTTTTCACCCTCTCCTAACATAGTGCAACTGCGAGGTTTTCCTCCTGTTACACCTATCAACACTTTTACTGACAGGTTCCATTTCAGCGCTGAATGGCCTCATAGGTCCCAGTTCTTGACCCTTTGGCCTCAATTCCATGTTCAGTTCAATCCAACGGGAACGAAACACGATCGGGACACATTTAAACAAGAACCTTCTAGATAGAAAAAAATGTCCTCTCCGACGATCCCGTTTCTCCCGAGTTCTGTCTGTCCCTCGCGACGTCTCACCTTCCTTCCGTTTCCATCAGCGTCACTCAAGGATCGAGCAGTGGACCTGATGCTCTTGTAATAACAGGCAATATATGCGAGCTGGCTGCTGCTGTTGTCACAGAAAGGTAACATTTCTGCCCAGCGGTAATTGCTCCCCGGCGTCTCTTGGCGCTATCATATCCTGTCTGAAGTAAGTCTCTCTCTCTCTCTCTCTCTCTCTGTGTTGGGGGGGTGGGGTGTTTGCGTGCTTGCGGATGTAGATGTGTGTGTAAGTGTCCCGGCTAGTTATTTTTAGTTCGAAAGAGATTTTATATTTTGGTGGAGAAGTGTAATGTTTCTTGGTGTGGTCTTAATATACATACTATATATATATATACACACACACACAAATGTAGGTTCCCGATCACATGCATTTTTCGCAATAAGGGATGTAACTCCAAGACAATTCCCCCCACCCACCCCCCTAATGGCAACCCTCTATCCGGTTCATATTCACCGCTTCCTGCTCACACACACACACACACACACGTTTGTGTATAGAATGACAATTCGTACTTTTGCCATACGCTCTTTGAGGCTTCAGAAAAAAAGGGAAAAAAGGGGTGTGCCGTTCTTTCTGCTCCATAATAAACTTTTTCGAACGGAGATTCATTCCAAATTTTTCCGCAAATTTTTTGGCTTTCTTTTTCTTCCTTTGTAATCCATAGCAGACCTTTTTTATTTTTTTTTTTTTACCTTGTGCCCTAGTGAAATCCCACACGAGATGAAAGACCCACAGATTAAACCGTGCGTCGTTTCAACATGATGCCAGGTTTCGATAGTCGACCAGGAGAGGCAGGGGTTGTTGCCGTTGCGTACGCGTTATTCCAAAAGGAATGTTCTTCTTTATTATTCCTGGTGTATGCGAAATGAAGAAGGCTCGAAGGATCTACTGTCATGGGTGCCCTCTTTTTGTGCTTTATCCCACACACCAAACACACACACACTATATATATATATATATATATATATATATATATATATATGATATATATATATGCAATATGTATGTATGTAGTATGTATGTATATGTATGTATGTATGTATGCATGTAAATATGTATGCTTAAAAAATCACTGTAGATGCACGTGACTTCATAAATAAGCGAATACCACAGGAAAATGAAATCCAAGCGCTTTCGTCTTTACTCAGGCATTGTCAAGGAGTTAATGAAGTACAATTGGAGAGAAAGGTCTCAGGTACAAAACAAGATCAAGAATACCAGATGGTTAATTGTCAAAAGGGTAAAAATTAAAAGAGATAATCCAGGATTATCGGATATCACACGGTCACAAACCAAACCGAAATTACAAAGTACCTTACAGTCCAAAACATGTAAAAACTGAATATATTAATTTTGTTGCTTATATTTATCTACAACTTTTTTCATAATGAAAGCATCAAGTTTAAATAAACCATGACTTAAGATTCAATGATATTCCTTTTAACTGTGTCATTACATGGGATTAAGGCTCTTGCTTGACTCCAGTTAATGGGATGGTCTAAATCTCTCATATGTACGAATAATGCATTCGATATTTGCCCAGTTCTCACAGAATATTGATGCTGTTTGAGACGCTGTGAAAGAGATTTACCGGTCTGTCCGTAATAGACTTTATCACACTTTTTGCAAGGAATTTCATATATGCAGCCTGGAAGATCTTTAGGAGAATTTTTTATTATTAAACTCTTGACATTAATACTACTGAAAACAACATTTATGTTAAAAAGCTTTAAAATTCTAGGAATATCTAAAAACCTTTCATCATAGGGTAATTTTAGAATGTTATGCTTACTAAATTCAAGTTTGTCATTAGTTGAATAAAATGTTTTTCTAGCTCTTTTCCATGCGTTGAAACTTAAATATCCAAGGCCTTTTATACCCAAGGACTTTTATAGATGTGGCATTGAAACTTAAATACCCAAGGACTTTTATAGATGTGGCATGGAAAAGAGCTAGAAAAACATTTTATTCAACTAATGACAAACTTGAATTTAGTAAGCATAACATTCTAAAATTACCTTATGTAAATATGTATATAAATATATACATATACATAGATCAAGGCTTGTATATAAATCACGGTGATGTAATAATTCACTCATCAATTCATGGTCCAGTTGGGTTGATATCGACACTAATTACCAATACCTGAGTTCGACGGGGATTTGTACACGAGAGGCGGTATCAGCTTATACCTCTCTTGATAGCCGGATAGGCCAAGACGTCATCACTTAACGTCTTGAGTTCTCGTGTTCGGTTGTTCGAGCCCATGAGACGACGAACTTCTTATTAACTAAAAAAAGATCACGCTCGGTTTACCTTTATTTAAATAATATACTACTTCCGAGGTAGAGGGAATTGATATTAAACGACATTTGTACCTTAACGTTCTTATATATATATATATATATATATATATATATATATATATATATATATATATATGTATGTAGTATATGCATAGATATATATTATATATAGAATCCTCGTTCCAAATATTCTTGGAATGGAAATGTGGAAATTCTGAAGTAAGTCTTTCAGCTAATAATTAGTTCAGAATTTCTATTTCTAGCCTAACAGTATTTAGAGCGAAAAGATGTATGTATATATATATATATATATATATATAATATATTAGATATATCTATCTATCTATATATAGTATATTTAGTATATATATACATATATATATATATATATGTATGTGTGTGTGTGTGTGTGTGTGTGTGTGTGTTCGAAATATTCATGCAGTGGAATTTCCGTAGCAAATATAACAGGCAGATGACATCAAATAGCACCTGATTTCCTCCGCCAATCTTAGAGCATTTTCGAAAGCTTCATAAAAACATGAATGGGAAAATCAGCCGTAAGTGTATTACCGGTGCTGCTACACGAAACTAGATAAATTTTTGTGTTTCTGTTAGTCAGAGTTTTCTTAGGCAGTGTTAAAGATATTGTTATTCGTTCAACCATAACCGCCATTGTATTTAAGCCCTATAAACCACACGTGAATATTTATTGAACATGGTATTAATTTTTTTTTTTTTTTCAGAATTGTTCGTATTTTGTCTGAGCATTTTAAGAGATATTATACGTTCGACCACAAATAAAACCGTCATGATAAATGCACTTTATAAACTACACTTGAATTATTTTGGAACACGGGATTAGGTTTTTGTTCGTTTCTTTATATAGCATGCCTGCACGCGTGTTTAAATATTACTCGCTTGGATACAGGTCTCATTAAGATTATTGCTTAACCCAGGCCAAAATAATATCAAAAGTTACTAACATTTCTACATGCTTCGAACAATTGAAACGAATCAGTTCGGGATGAATGGAGATTTTATTTCTGGTGGTCCTGTGAGCTATTTTTTACAATGAACATCTTTTAAGAAAAGAAAAAAGCTTTTCTTTCAGGTAACCCGCAAATGAAACTGCTTTCTTGTCAGGTGAGGATAAGACGTGGGCTAAAAGCACTGCAAGATAAATGGACTCGTTGACTAACACGAGGCCAAAAAGAAGCTCTCTCTCTCTCTCTCTCTCTCTCTCTCTCTCTCTCTCTCTCGTCTTTGTCTGTGTACAGAACCGTGTATGAACGCAATTATGGTAGCTGAGTGCATCCATCACTTTTGCTATCCACATCTGTTGTAACTAGAACTAGATCTGTGTATGTACTTCTGACAAGGTGGTTACGTCTTTAATTCGGTTTGCTTGTTTGTTTGTTTCGCATCTGGATAATGTGAAAATTTATGCCAGGGTTTTTGTTGAACCTTTTATCTGAATTTGGGCCTCGTGAATGACAATTAGCGATTAGGTATTTGGGAAGATTGGAATGTAACTTTTAGTGTTGCAGGAATCTGCTCATTGAGTTGCTAAGTGTTTTTTCCAATGTTCCAGGTTTAAAATACTGAAAGATTATATATATATATATATATATATATATATATATATATATATATATATATATATATATATATATATATATCTATATATATTATATATATATATATATGTGTGTGTGTGTGTGTATAGTGCAAAGGGAGATTAGAAAATGCCTTACATAATGCACTCATTAACCCAAAGAAAAGAAAGAATCAGGAAGGAATAAGAGTGAGTCTTAAGCCAACGAATGAAAGTTTAAAAGATTAATAAAATCCGAAGCAGAGATGAAGTTCATAAGTTTGGATTGTAACAGAGAGAAATGAGCCATCAATGTAATTCGAGTTTTCCTGATTTCCACCAAGTGGCTGCCGGAATTGGTAGCCATACAGTTTTGATAAGGGCGCCTTGTAAGAGCAAGAGCTGAATCCCGGAGTTGACTGATCAGTAGCCGTGAGGCCACATCTTAGAAGAAAGTGGGTTGTTCTAGAGAAGAGGCCAGGGCGGGATCAGAGAATATGTCAATTGCATTTGGTGCGATAATCCAAACATATATGAATGGGTAATGATGTATAAATTGAGAAATTGTTAATACGTACCTGAAAGTAACAATAATTTCTTGTTGCATCCGAACAAAACATATTATTTTTCAGGGAGAGAGAGGCAGATCCATGTTAAATCACGCCTAGTTTGGGGTTGGCCCTTACACTGATGAATTCATAAACATTACTTTCTAAATAGCTTAATAGATATTTCCTACAACGATGTTTTGTTAACTTCCATCTTGATCATTATATTTTAGTTGAGGGAACTGCGTATAATTTTGTATTCTTAATTTTAGAACTCACAAAAGAATATTCAGATTAAGGAATTACCATTCAGTATACTAACCTTCTATTCATAACTAATTCATTTTATTTACTTTTACAGGTAAGTGCCAGTAACACTTGCGTCAGCTACTTCAGTGGTCTTCAGTCTTAATATCTGAAGTGAGTTAAGAATTGCCAGTTCTTTTAGCCTTTTCAGATCGTCACTTTTCGACGAGGCCACCATTTCCAAATTTACTCTTTTAATCAGCTGTTTGAATAGCGCAGAGATTCCTATTAAATAATTCTCGTAATTTTCCTTTCAAGACCAAAAACGGGTCTTTGGCTTAATAGATAAGGTAATTTAGTTGCTCATTTCGTCGCTCCATACAAGGATTGGATTCATTCTGTGGACGTTTATTTTAGGATTCATCTTGTGTGGGGAATCTGATTAAGCGTTTATAGTGAAAACAAGGACTGGTCTTTCGAGCATTAAAACGCAAATATGACTTAGTAACAAAACGTAGAAAACTGTTCTCTTCATCTTTTCGTATCTAATTCCTAAGCAAGAGCCACATAAAGAAAAATAATGCGCGAACATACATGTATACATATGTATAAGTGTCTATTTGTGAGTATGCCGAAAAGTATCATCAGTGACTGATAGTTTTGAAGCCAACATATAAGTTAATATCATAACCTTGGTTATGAAATATACCATTTTATATTAAAAATTCCTTACTTTTTAACCGTTAGTTTGAAAGTTCCCTTCTCAGGTTTTCTTCCAAGAAGATATTTTTTCTAACTGCTCCACATTTTTATATCTTTTGTTAGTCACTTCCATTAAATTATTGATACGTTTTATTGCTATTAAGTTAGTATATTATTAGTTTAAGTTAAATTGAAATTTGTATCAATAAAATTTACAGTACCAGAAAGTTATTGTTCCAGCGTCCGAACAGAATGAATAAATGGCTAGTGAAGGTTGGTGATGAGGAATGAATTTTATTTTAGTTTTAATTCTCCCTTGGCTCCTATTCCCTCACCTGTGATTTTCTCATTCTTCTCCTCCATTTTGCTTTAGTCTTTTCCCCTTCCATCTCTCTGCCTTTTTCGTATAGCTAAAAGAGAGCCTGATCATCTGATCTCGTATCCCTTTGCAAAAAAAATAAATAATACTCTTTTGACAATAGAATTCTCAGTATCTTCTGCAGGTGTAACTGTCCTCGTTTCCCTCATATGGACGAATGCATATCATGTAATTCTAGTGAAGAATCTCTTCTCGTTATTCCTCATTTTTCTATTTAACTATTCTCGTGATGTTGCCAATACGCATGATACTCTCACTCTTTTGTGTAAGCTTCGCACTCACGTTTTCCTTTTGCAATTCCCGTGTTATTCTTGTATCTGTATATATTCGAAAGTTGTTGTTGTTGCTGTTTTTTTTTTTTTTTTTTTTTTTTTTTTTTTGCTGTAGTCGTTGATGAATTGTAATAACTTTCGGCTGAAACTTCTAAGTTAATTTTTATATACAAATCTTCTGTGCAATTAATTTACACTTTTTTGGACTTCAAAATAAGTCTTACTAATTGGGACCTTTTTATAAATTCCGTAATTATGTTGGCGCTTCCGTGATGACGTACAAAACAAGTGATTGGTCGCCGTCTTAAAGATTGTCAAAAAAGTTTAAATTTGATTCATGCACCGCGATGGTAGTGAGATCATTGTCGAGAAACTTTAACACACGTGGCATGAAAGTCAGAATAAAACTCGAAAATGTACCCGGTATCGCTAATTCTCTCCGAGAATATCAATTCTCAGTCCAAGGCATTAACGGATACGGTTAATCGGAAGGTCTTGCTAGTCGAAAAAAGAAATTCCATCTAGATGAGGCGCATTTGACGGAAGAGAACCGGTATACCGAGAGGTCGTGACATCACTAATTAATATCGAGTAACCAATTAGGACTCTCCGCATACGATATTGTGACTGGCTCGTTAATATTATCATTCATTAATATCAAGTAACCAATCGGTGTTGATTTACTTTGAGTGGAGCGATATGATTGGGTAATGTGTCTGTCTGTGTAGATATAGTCTTTCGTGGTTTGCGATCGGTTTGGGTAGGGAGGTGGGAAGGGTGATGGGAAAGGGGGAGGAGAATTAAAGGGTGATGGAAAAGGGGAGGGGAAGTGGGAAAGGGTGAAGGAAAATAGTAGGGAGAGGGAGAAAGGGGGTTGGAAAAGAGGAGGGGATGGGAGAAAGTGTGATGAAAATAGAGGGAGAAAGTGTGATGGAAATAGGGAGGGGAAAGGAGAAAGTGTGATGAAAATAGAGGGAAGGAAAAGTGTGATGAAAAGGTAGAGTGGGAGGAAAAGAAGGGTGCTGATGGAAAATAGGGAGGGGAAAGGAGTAATGAAAATGGGGAAATAAAGGGAGGGGAAAGGAAAAGGGGGAAATGATAGAAAATGGGAGGGAGTGATGAAATAGAGGGAAAAGGGTGATGATAGGAGGGAAAGGAGAAAGTGGGATGGGAAAGGGGAGGGAGGGGGAAAGAAAAGTGTGATAAAAGGGGAGGGAAAAGAAAGTGTGATGGGGAAATAGGGAGGCGGAAAGGAGGAAAGGTAATGATAAATAGGGAGGGGGAAAAGGAGGAAAATTATGTGGAATATAAAGGGAAGGGGAAAGGCGAAAGTGTGATGGGAAATAGGGAGGGAAAGGAGAAAGTGTGATGAAAGAAATAGGGAGGGGAAAGGGGTATGAAATGGAAATAGAGGGAAAGGGAGGGGGAAATGTGATGAAATAGGGAGGGGAAAGAGAAAGTGTGAAAAATAAGGAGGAAGTGTGATGGATAAGGGGAGGGGAAAGGAGAAAGTGTGATGGAAATAGGGGGGAAAGGGGAAGGAAGGGAAAGGTGTGGAAATATGGAGGGGAAAGGAAAGAAGTGTGATGGAAAATAGGGAGGGAAAGGAAAGGTGAAATGGGATAGGGAGGGGAAAGGAAGAAAGTGTATGGAAATAGGGAGGGGAAAGGCGGATAAATATGATGGAAAAATAGGGATGGGGAAAGGCTAAAGGTGTTGGAAATGGAAATAGGGAGGGGAAAGGAGAAAGTGTGATGAAAATAGAGGGAGAAAGTATGATGGAAATAGGGAGGGGAAAGGAGAAAGTGTGATGGAAATAGGGAGGGGAAAGGAGAAAGTGTGTGAAAATAAGGGAGAAAGTATGAAATAGGGGGGGAAAGGGAAAGGAAAAGTGAAAGGAAATAGAGGGAGAAAGTGTGATGGAAATAGGGAGGGGAAAGGAGAAAGTGTGATGGAAATAGGGAGGGGAAAGGAGAAAGTGTGATGAAAATAGAGGGAGAAAGTGTGATGGAAATAGGGAGGGGAAAGGAGAAGTATTATGGAATAGGGGGGAAAGGAGAAAGTTGATGGAATAGGGAAGGAACGGAGAAAGTGTGTGGAATAGGGAGGGGAAAGGAGAAAGTGTGATAAAAATAGAGGGAGAAGATGGGAAATAGGAGGGGAAAGGAGACATGTTGATGGAAATAGGGAGGCGAAAGGAGAAAGTGATGAAAATAGAGGGAGAAAGTGTGATGGAAATAGGGAGGGGAAAGGAGAAAGTGTGTGGAATAGTGCGGGAAGGAAAAGTGTGATGAAATAAGGGATAAAGTGGTGATGAAATATGGGAGGGGAAAGGAGAAATGTGATGGAAATAGGGAGGGGAAAGGAGAAATATGATGGAAATAGGGAGGGGAAGGAGAAAGTTTGATGGAATAGGGAGGGGAAAGGAGGAAGTGTGATGAAATAGAGGAAAAGTATGATGGAAATAGGGAGGGTAAGACAGTGTGATGGAAAACATAGGGGAGGGGAAAGGGGAGAAAGTGTGATGAAAATAAGAGGGAGAAAGGTGATGGATATTAGGGCGGGGAAAGGAGAAAAGTGTGATGGGAGGGGAAAAGGAGAAAGCGGAGGAAAGGTATGAAAAGGGAAATAGAGGGAAAGGGAGAAAGTGTGATGGAAATAGGGAGGGGAAAGGAGAAAGTGTGATGAAAATAGGGGAGGGAAAAGGAAAGTATGATGGGATAGGAAAGGGGAAAGGGGAAAGGGAAAGTGTGATGGGAAATAGGAGGGGAAAGGAAGAAGAGTGGTGGGATGATAAGGGGAGGAGAAAGTGTGATGGAAATAGGGAGGGGAAAGGAGAAAGTGTGAGGGAAAACGTGAGAGGAAGGAAAATTATAATAGAAAAGGGGAAGGGAAGGGAGAGAGAAGGTAGTGGTAAAGAGATGAGGGAAGGGGAAAGAGTGATGTAAAAAAAAAAAAGGGTAAAGGAGAAGGAATGCTGGAAAAGGGTATGGAGTAGGAAGTGCTAGAACGGAGGGGTAAGGGACTGAATGGGATGGGAATTGGTGGAATGGCTCTTCGCAAAAATGAATAATTTTTCAGTTTTATGAACAACATTTCGAAATATTAAAAAATGTCTTCAAAAATTATTTTTGAAAATTCAAGAATGAAATTTAGCTCAGTCTTGGCTGCCAAGAATTGCACTGGGGAA
>NC_061102.1:17509180-17514180 GCF_015104395.2 Macrobrachium nipponense
AGATTTAATGACGTCAGAGAAGTGTTTTAGGCTGGAAGATTGATCGCGTCGCCTTTTATATATATATATATATATATATATATATATATATATATATATATATATATATATATATATATATATATATATATATATATATATATATATATATATATACAAATATATATATATATATATAATATATATATATATATATATATATATATATATATATATATATATATATATATATATATATATATATCGAGTCATCTCGCTTTAAAGATGTATACACCGGCCTCTCGAGATTAGTTCCTTTGAAAGAGACTCACCGCTTGTTTTGTGAGAGAGAGACATAGATAGATGTGGGGTTGGGGGTTGGGGAGGTAAAACCCAACTCTCCCAGGACCTGCGGTCTTTCAAAACAATTCCTTTTTTGGGTTTTCTGGAAGAGTTCAGTAGGGATAGCGTTCAACGTTTATTAGGCATTTAAGGTGTTATGCGCTCAGTAATTGGATCTGGTAATTGATTTGTTATGAATTACGTAGTATTACATTATATTATATATATATATATATATATATATATATATAGTATATATATATGATATATATATACATGTAAATGTATATATATATAATGTAATACTACGTAATTCATAACAAATCAATTACCAGATCCAATTACTGAGCACATAACACCTTAAATGCCTAATAAACGTTGACGCTATCCCTACTGAATATATATATATATATATATATATATATATATATATATATATATATATATTATATATATATATATATATATATATATATATATATATATATATATATATATATAAATTGATATCTGCCTTACCATCAAGAGCCCTAAGGTCGATCCCACGATGTAAACATCTTTAGTTCTGTAAAATAAAAAAGATATATAAAATCTGTTTTCCCTATACTGATCTGAGCAGTGAATGAACCTCATAATCAGGTACCTTGTTAGTCAACTTTGTTCCTGGTCTCAGCTAAGGCCTAGTGGATGGATCTAGAGAAATAACAACATAAATGTCACTTTCTCGGTCTTATTTTAATGGTTGAATTATGTATTATACGTGCTTGATATAAATGCCCTTTCACTCTCATAATTCGTCCACATAGTCTATCCAGCACTTTTAAAGGCTTCATCTACTTCCTTCTAAGTCTTCCGAATTTTAGACTCTTCTACCTACTGTCTTCTATTCTTTTCACATGACTGAACCATCTAAAAATCTCAGATCCATCCTTTTATCGATGACAATTTTTTTATATAGTTTATAGCTACATGAACATTTCTTGGCCTTTTTGTTCATATTCAATATATACTATTCGTACAATTCATCTCCGTAGCTTCAATTTTCGTTTCCTCTATTCGGATTCAGTGTGTACTTCCATACAGGAGAGTTGGCTTAACAGTTCCTTCATAGATTCCTAGCTTGGGTTGCAGAGGCACCTTGAGAGCCCTGCTCTGATCTTTTGCACAAACCATGCTACGTTCCTGACTTTACATATTCTGTTATCGTCATCCATTACATTCATTTCCCTATTATTATGGGAATAATCAGATTTTATCTTCCTACTATTGACATTAATGGTCATTGTTCCATCACCCTGGTGGTTCCTATACATATATATATGTATATGCTTTCGTACTCATACATACATATAAACATATGCTTGGGTGTGTGCGTGCCAATAAAAAGTAAAAAGGTACATGGTCCACCAAAATTTAAAAGACCGATTTCATAAATTACTATCAACTGTTTTTCAATCCGGGGAACCAGAGACCATCCGCCAAAATGAAGGGCTGGAAATCTATCCTCTTCATATTAATGGGAATTTTTTCGACGATGATGAAACCCCATTAGGGTGTCGTCCTCACCCGGTGGCTTTAAATTCCGGTGACGGACGAATTATGTACCGATCATGTCAGACATGTCACTCACAGTTGTCATGTCATAAGCGTATAATTTATGCTTGCCATAATGGAACGATCAGGACATATCATGTCATGTCATATGGAACGTCTCACACCAGCCTTAATAGTCATAACACTCAAACTAAGATATATAACTCATGTCAGTTGTATAGTTCATATCAGTGGCACATGTCAGCCAGTTAATACTGTCATATCCTGTCTTTGCAGCGGTCATGTCATTTGTAGCCATCTTCCCTGTCATATATTTCATATAATTCACGCCATTCATTTCAATTTTAACCATCTTATCAAATATATCGCAAAAGCCGATCTTGTCGATGGTGTTAGTCATATTAATTGTAGCCAGTCATATTCATACGCATCATATCAAACTCATCTCTCATACTGATCACAATCATGGCATTACCAGTCATACAGATCAAGTCATGTGTCAAATGGAGATCACTTCACTGACAGCGACCAGTCATCACCAAGAATAGCATTGTCTTCCGGATGCCATTTCTGTTTTGAATCACCCTCCTTTTCCTTACCTCCCACGACCGCCCCCTCCCCCCCTTCTCCCCCAACACGCATTGTGCCCGTGGCTCTCTCTCTCTCTCTCTCTCTCTCTCTCTCTCATTTATATTCTCATTTCGACCAGGTGGCGATGACGGAAGGCGAACGACAACAATTCGCAATGATCCATTCCTGCATCGGGTGTCTACGTTATTAGGGGATGTTTATCTCTCTCTCTCTCTCTCTCTCTCTCTCTCTCTCTCTCTCTCTCTCTCTCTCTCTCTCCCCTGATTTATTAGCATCTGCTCAACCGACCAAATGATTTTATTTTCCTTTAACTTCCCCATTGTAGTTTTACAGTTTTAAATCCTTCAAGTTGTGGAGTTTTAGAGCTTTTTGTCATATTTGTATTTTGTTTAAGAATTTCCCCTTTTTTTCAGTATTCGATGAAAAATTTTGGACGGTCCTAGTGTTTATAATTTATCTGTCACATTCGAAATATTTACTTCGCGTTACATTTGCGAGATACGTTTGACCTGCCTTTTCAGTGTTATGGACTTAATTTCGTTCAAATGCGATGTTTTCCACTTTGCTGTGAAACGTTGTCAGATTTTTCACTGTGCTTTTAATGATATAAAAAAAGTCCAAGTGTCTCATAGAGCATACAATCTTTACGCTTTATTCAAGTGAAAAATTGTTCATGCAGTAAGTAGATTAATATCATAGTGTATACCTGAGTGCTTTGAAGAATTTATATTAGGTCCTTTCAAAGTGCATTTCAAGGTTGATTTTAACCGTCCAGTTATCTTCCTAATTGACAAGGATGTAGGGATTTACGAAGTACTTTCATTCAGCGCCTGAATTGCAAAAGTCATCAACACGAAATCCCTTCTTAAAATCGAGCGAAAGTGAATATTAATTCAATTTCCTCTCTTGGTTTCATAATGATTTTCTGACTCGCCAGCCCCAGGTTCTTCAACTGGACTTCGGAAATTCTCTCATTTCTCTTCGGTGCCATTTACGTGTTATTTCTCCCCCTTGTAATCCTCTCTTTGATTCCTATCCTCTCTGTTCCACAAAATGTAAGAGCACATTTCTTTTTCTATTTCCCACATTCGTCGTTTGAATAGTTTTTTTTTCCTCTACATCTCTCCTGGTTATTTCTTAATCTTCCACTCCCTTACCTCCTCCTCCTCCTCCTCCTCCTCCTCCTCCTCCTCCTCCTCCTCCTCCTCCTCCCCAAGTTCGCTTCTCGCATCCCATCTCGATGCAGAGATCAATATTCCGCCAGGTATGCTAAAAGCTATCAGGTCCCCCATTCAGACTCTGGCATTAATCCAGATTTCACATTTTAAACGTTCTCTCTCTCTCTCTCTCTCTCTCTCTCTCTCTCTCTCTCTCTCTCTCTCTCTCTGTTTATCTTACATATACCTTTCTCTGAACATTCATGTTGTTCCCTCTTATTTCTGTGTAACAAAATTATATCCCACCTTCTCTCTCTCTCTCTCTCTCTCTCTCTCTCTCTCTCTCTCTCTCTCTCTCTCTCTCTGTGTTGTATATCTTACATATACCTTTCTCTGAAAATTCATGGTGTTCCCTCTTATTTCTGTGTAACAAAATTATATCCTCTCTCTCTCTCTCTCTCTCTCTCTCTCTCTCTCTCTCTCTCTCTCTCTCTCTCTGTTGTATATCCTACATATACCTTTCTCTGAACATTCATGTTTTTCCCTCTTATTTCTGTGTAACAAAATTATATCCCACCTGTTCTCTCTCTCTCTCTCTCTCTCTCTCTCTCTCTCTCTCTCTCTCTCTCTGTTGTATATCTTACATATACCTTTCTCTGAAAATTCATGGTGTTCCCTCTGATTTCTGTGGAATGAAATTACATCTCACCTGTTCTTTTGTTCTTTCTCTCTCTCTCTCTCTCTCTCTCTCTCTCTCTCTCTCTCTCTCTCTCTCTCTCATATCCACTACCATCATTATGTTTGTCACTTTCTAAAAATTCCTCTTCAGAGCTCATATCCTATTATGGTGAATTCCCCTTTGCCCTTGATTACGGTCGACTCAGCGCGGCACTCACTGCCTACGTCATTAGCATTATGGGTCGCTCGAAAGGCAATGCAGTTAGTGTGAGGCATTTCTGGTCCGTCGCTCAAAAACACACGGTGTCCATAAAGTCCCAGTACCAATACATACAATAAATACTTGTAATGGTACTGGGACTTTATGGACAACCTGTATGTGTTCTGCGGAAATCAAAACAAAAAAGGAATTAAAATATTGAGAAACCTGCCCGTTGTACGTTTGTTTTGTAATGTATTTTTTACCACTGAAATATTTTTATTTTTAAACTTTTAGATGCCTGTAAATCTCTTAATTCAAATCCGCATTAACATATTTTAGGTGATATTTCAAACTCATTTGAAAGCGACTCATTCAGTTATTTATGTTGAATTATTTATGTCACTCACAACAAAAAGGGCTTTATAGCACTGAAAAATCAACCTCGATGTACGCTGTTTCTTTTACTTAGCTTAAAATTGTGTATTTTATTAAATTAT
>NC_061102.1:17519180-17524180 GCF_015104395.2 Macrobrachium nipponense
GCACCATTCAGACCTTCCCGTTTGTTCCCCTGTGAAAGAGATGGACGGATTACCCCCTTGAAATGGACACGGCACGTTCATCACGCGGCCGGATGCATACCGCATAATCTTTTGTCCGAAAAGTTGGTCGGGTTGGTTCGGCAATTGTTGCGATGTGCGTATCACATCCATCACTCGCTCCTATTCTAAAAGGGGTCTTCGCGAAATGTTATATAGGTCTCGTTTTGTGGCGTCTAGATCGAGATACCCGGTATATTGGGCTGCGTTTGCACCGTATCTGTAAGGAGAGAAAGATATGGGCACAGGCATTAAACAGAAAATGTTTTTTAATTAATTCTACTCTGTAAGGAGAGAAAGATATGGGCACAGAAATTAAACAGAAAATTTTTTTTAAGTAATTCTACTGTATCTGTAAGGAGAGAAAGATATGGGCTCAGAAATTATACAGAAAATGTATTTTTAAGTAATTCTACTCTATCTGTAAGGAGAGAAAAATATGGGCACAGAAACTAAACATAAATTTTTTTGTAAGTAATTCTACTGTATCTCTAAGGAGAGAAAGATATGGGTATTAAACAGAAAATGGTTTATTTTAAGTAATTATACTGTATAGTATGTAAGGAGAGAAAGATATGGTCACAGAAATTAAAAAGAAATTTTTTTTCAAGTAATTCTACTGTATCTGTAAGGAGAGAAAGATATGGTTACAAACATTAAACAGAAAATGGTTTATTTTAAGTAAGTCTACTTTATCTGTAAGGAGAGGAAGATATGGGTACAGACAATAGAAATAATGGTTTATTTTAAGTAATTCCACTGTATATGTAAGGAGAGAAAGATATGGGCACAGAAATTAAACAGACAATTTTTTACTTTAAGTAATGAGTGATTTTACCCGACCACTTAGTTAAAAAAAATCTAGGGCTGCCATAAATGATTAGTTTGTAATTTTAGGTGTAAAAGTTATTTATAGTAAATAAGATTTTGTTTAAGAATTTGTAGTTTTGTAAAAATTCTAAAATTGTTTCTAGAGAAAATTTTCGATTTTCGGCTAAAATTTCTTTTACTGTGTGATTTTTTCAAAAACAGTTTCTTTGCGTTGATGTAGCTGACATTCCGTTGAAATGTGGTTAAAATGAGCTGTATAGATATGTACTAGCGTTTGACATTGGAAACAAAGAAAGAAGAAACGCCATTTTCAAAGTGTTAAATATCCTGAATTAAATACAATTGTCAAAATATTAATGTTTTAAATTAAATCCAATTTTCAAGGTATTAAATATTCTAAATGGAATCTCATTTTCAAAATATTAGATATCATAAATTAAATCACATTTTCCAAATATTAAATATCCTGAATTAAATCCCATTTTCAAAATGTTAAATATTTTAAATTAAATCCCATTTTCAAAATTTTAAATATCTTTAATTAAATCCTATTTTCAAAACATTAAATATTCTAAATTAAATACCATTTTCAAAATATAAAAATATCTAAATTAAATACCATTTCAAAATATTAGAATTTATTTAAATTTAAATCCCTTTTCAGAATATTAAATATTCTAAAAAAAATTAAATACCATTTTCAAAATATCAATCATTTAAATTAATTCCCATTTGCCAAATATTAAATATTCTTAATTAAATACCATTTTCAAAATATTAAATATTTAAATTAAATCCCTTTTTCAAATTATTAAATATTCTAAATTAAATACCATTTTCAAAATATTAAATATTTAAATTAAATCCCATTTTCAGAATATTAAATATTCTAAATTAAATACCATTTTCAAAATATTAAATATTTAAATTAAATCCCATTTTCAGAATATTAAATGTTCTAAATTAAATAATATTTTCAAAATATTAGATATTTAGATTAAATCCCATTTTCAGAATATTAAATATTCTGAAATCATTTTCCAAATATTAAACGTCCTGAATTAAATGCCATTCTCAAAATATTAAATTTACTAAATTAAATACTATTTTCACAATATTAAATTTATAAATTAAATCCCATTTTCAAAACGTTGAATATTTAAAATTAAATCCCATTTTCAAAGTATTAAATATCCTGAGTTAAATCCCAATCTCAAAATAGTAAATATTCTAAATTAAATATCATTTTTACAACATTAAATATTCTAAATTAAATACAATTTTCACAATATTAAATATCCTAAATTAAACCCCATTTTCAAATGATTGAATATTCTAAATTAAATCCCATTTTCCAAAAAAAATACACGTCATAAATTTTACTCATTCAGCATATTCGCTACCCAACACCCTTGTCTTCAGTTCCTTTTTTTTTTACAGTCGTTTCATTGTAAAGAATAGAGCCACTTGTAAAGACGACTAAAGGTTGGATGCATTGGAGAGGAAAAACGGGAGAGAGCCAAGGCTCGTTAAACCGCCTTTGTTTTTAGACCTCTTAGAAGTGATTTTTGAATTGCACACGAATTCTAAAGGCCAAAATGTTTCGTTGGGCATTTTTATATTTTTAAACAAACGACTTAATCTTCTGAACTATATATATATATATATATATATATATATATATATTATATATATATATATATATGTGTGTGTGTGTGTGTGTGTGTATATATTATATATATGTATGTATAGTGTGGTGTATAATTGAATTCTCGTCTTTCAGTAATAGAGCCAGTCTATTTTGATTTTCGATAATTAAGGATGTCTCTTATCAGTTGGAGTTATGTATTTACGAGGTTCAGGTGTTACGTCTGTCTGACGTTTGTGCATGAGATATTAAGTGGTTTTCATGGCGTCTGTGTTTTACAATTGAATCCTCTTGCACACACTGTGGTATTCGCACGATTCCACCCGTTGTGGATTTCGTTGCTGGAAAGGTGAATAGGCTAATATATATATATATATATATATATATATATATATATATATATATATATATATATATATATATATATGTGTGTGTGTGTGTGTGTGTGTATATATATATATATATATATATATATATATATATATATATATATGGTATACCTTCCGATATTACTTTATAAATCAGTGGGAAACATCTTTACTGGGTATGCAGTACTTAATAATATATATATATATATATATATATATATATATATATATATATATATATATATATATTGCATATATGATTTTTGTTTGAATGAATAATACTTGAAAAAATACACAATTATAAACAGTGGCTACATGATATTATTCATAAATGTAAACACGCTCTGATATTAGTAATTAATCTACCAAGTCTACAATTACTTTTCAGTCCATTTATACCTCTCATTCGACCATTTATTAGTTGCCTGGGTTGAGCGGTTAACGTAAAGTATCTTGGAACCCACTACATAATAACTTTTTCCAATTCTCTTGATTTTCATTGTAGATTAGGCCTCTGTTATTTTCCTCTCCCTTTCCATCGAGTCTAGAGTAGATAAGAGTATTGTTTTCTTTCTCCTTTTACAGTTTCTGGTGGCCTCCTCAAGAAGAAAAGTTTGTTTTTGCTCCCGTAGACATGTCAGGCCGAATTCATAAAGTATCTCGGAAGTTTTAGTCCGGGCAAACGCTAAACCCTCTCTCTGTTTGACATCTCACGCCGCACTGTTGTCAGGTTCTGCGTAGTCGCTCAAGATGTGAGCTTGGGGGAAAAAAAAAAAAAAAGTCTTCGGAATAGAGGAACGAAATAAAAAAAAAATAAAAAACCCTGTCCTTCTGTATAATTCTCTTGACATTATTGTACCACGGGGGTTTCGGTGATTCTGATGTGATCAGATATTTTCTTTGTGATGAATGGGTTATCTCATTTTTATTTCTCTTATGGGTTAGTCATGTTTTTTTAGGGAACAGAGGACAACTGAAACAGAGAGAAAACGAGTGGGAAATAAGATTCTCCAATTGGAACAAATCAGATAACGAATGACACTGCTTCACTCTCTCTTCTGCTTTCCTTTCCAAGCCTTTGGCATTCTTTTTTTGCTCATGTTTTCCATTAAGGGTCGGGTCCAGTACCTCTTTCGTGTTTGACTTGCCTATATACTCACCTTATATTCTCCTTGCATTCTTCAAGGATGAAAAAGGTAATGGAATTAAGTTGCCTTTTTCATTAGCCTCTGCATAAACAACAAATGGCAACAAAATCATTCAAAGACTGCAAACCTTTGCCAAGGCTTAGACAGTTCTATTTGCTGTTACGAGGTTACCCTAAATAGAATTTTCGTTTAAATCCACAAGTTAGTTTCTGTGTAATCCTGCCAGCAGACGAACAGACAGACTGATTACAAAACAACCTCCTTGTCGGACGTCATAAAATTGAGGGGAACGTGAGGACTCAATTTAGGATTGTCCGCAGCCTTCTGGGGTCGGTGAAGGACCGCGGTTGAAGGATTATTAACGTGGGTAATCTATTTGGGGAAGAGGTCTGGGCAGGATGGTAGCAGGGCGGCTAAGATTAATCCTCTTCTGTCAAATTCACTCTCCGTTGATCTGCTGATAAGGTGGAATTTTATATGACGTTTCAGAGAACCGCTGACTCGTGTTGCTTCTTCAATAAGTCGTATTCTTTTCCATTTCGGTTTGTAAAACGTCTTTTTGTTTATTCCAGCGTTTAGATAACTTGTTTTCAAAATGCTGTTCAGCCAATGTTGTGTTGCTACGCCTGGCTTCTCGTAGATACTACGGGATCAACCTTTTATAACGAAGCAACAAATACAGCAGAGAAAGCTGCAATAATTATTCATGATGAACATTTCGTAACTGAAGAATACTATAGTAGATTCACATCAACTGTGCATTTGATGACTGACCAGTCCCTTACGACGCTCCTGATTGGCTGTTGATAAGCCAATCACAGGGCTTGAAACTCTCAGTCTCCCTCGAGAGTTCACATGTGTAGGATCTATGTTCCACCGCTCCTGAGTGAACGTCTTTCAAAAGTATCCCTCAGGAGACTGAGAGTTTCCAGCCCTGTCATCAACCGC
>NC_061102.1:17531680-17551680 GCF_015104395.2 Macrobrachium nipponense
CCTTCACATTCCATCTCTTTATCTTAATTATCCTCTTTAAGTATTGGATATTTCTCCTTTATTTTTCTTCTTTACTCCCCCCTAATTAATTAGTTTTAATCTTCCTTATTAATCTTATTTTATGCATTACTTGTTTTGTTTACATTTTTTCATACGAGTATATAATCTCAACAGGGTGGAAGCAAGCGAAGGTTTAGAATCGGCAGAATTAATAATAATAATAATAATAATAATAATAATAATAATAATAATAATAATAATAATAATAATCAAAGATAACTTGCATTCAGCAGTAGAATCCTTTTTTCACGTTGATTGAGTCTTCCTTGTTTTGCAAAACAAAAAGCCATTTTCCATGAAATTTAATCGCCAAATTGATAAGTTTACATAACAGTAAACAAACTATAAACAGGTAAATGGAGTGATATGCGTGTGGATCCATATAAACAGTATTTGTTTGAAGATTAGGAAAATATAAATATCTAAACAGCAATGAAAGACTATATCAGGAAGTATATTAAGTATCAGTTGATATGTAATTAGTATTTATGTAAATATCAGAAAAATATAAATATTTCAACAGAAATTAAAGACTGCATCAGGAAGCATACGAAGTGTCAGTTAAAGAAATGAAAACCAGTAAAGAAGCAAAGAAAAAAAAAACCAATTATGAAGCAAAGAAAAAATTGTCAGGGGAAACTTTTCTGTAGTCATAAATCTCTCGCCAAGAGTTAATCCCAGAGTCAACAATGGCGTCTGTCTCTTCAACATCCCTTTGTCTTCCTCCCCAGAACTGTTCCGAAATGCAGCGGAAGCAGGCCCGGGTGATGTCATCAAGCTCTATTCCAGCGAAGGGTGTTTGCTAAACGCCGGCCCCGATCTGGAATCGAACACGCCCAACAACCCTTACAAACTGCACGTTGTTGCTACGCCATGTAACGGTGAGTACACGAATCATTTTGTAATCTGTTTACTGTATTTTGTACCGTGGGAGTTGGTCAGTGGAATGGAATGGACGCGAATTATTTTGTAATGTCTGTCCTCTATTTTGAATTCGTGGGAGTGGAATGGAATCTAAAAGTTAGACCAATGACCCAGCGATGGGACCCGTGACGTCATTCAGCGCTGAAAGGGAAGTTGAGACTAAATAATAAGGTTTGAAAGGTGCAACAGGAGGAAACCCTCACGCTCGGACCCTGAAATAATTGCTATCCTTACGACGCTCCTGGTTGGCTGTTGATAAGCCAATCACAGGGCTGGAAACTCTCAGTCTCTCTCGAGAGTTCATTTAGGTAGGATGTATGTTCCACCTCTCCTGAAAGACGTATACCTCAGGAGATATGGAACATACATCCTGCCTGTGTGAACTCTCGAGAGAGACTGAGAGTTTCCAGCCCTGTCATTGGCTTATCAACAGCAAGTCAGGAGCGTCGAAAGGGACTAGCCTAGACATCAAATGCGCGGTTGATGTGAATCTACTGCAGGAGCGGAGGTATACAATAATAGGGCTGAGAGGTGGGCCAGTGGAACTCATAGCAATGTTTGCCGGGACGTTCATGAGGTTGTTGTCTGCCACAGGGTAGCTCGTTCTCCACTTGAACGAAGCGCACGTAGAACGGTATTGGGCATAAACGTATTCATTTGCCATGATGCTCTATAAATATATTGTGGGTTTTTTTCGTCCACAGACGCTTTCCGTTTTCATGTCATTAAAAACATGCTTTTTCCTCTTTCTGTCTGAGCGTCAACATGAATTTAAATGCTGGATTTAGAAAGAATCTGAAAATAATCAAAATAAAATGTGACACAACGTACTTCTTGAAGTGGCCATTTGTTTCCCTATAGGCCTAGACTTTTGCATCGCTCTACGTAAATGTTTGAGTGAAATGTGCTATATTATGAATTCATAGCCTAGAAATCACCTACGTCTTCCTGCATATACACCCGATTGGCTCCAGCGAAACATGAAAGCCTGGCTACACGAGGCCCTCCTACTTTAACACATGTTTGTGTAACACTGCCCTCAAGACGTTTGCGTGAGTAGTGTTTTTTATACCTGCGATAACTCCCTTATGAATCCCCTTTGTTTTCATTGCCTTGAACTCGTGTAGTATGACGCAGCCCCGTCCGACGAAATGACATTAGTTTTCAATCTCCTACACCAGATGAATGCTGGGGTACCCTTTTTTATTTTGAGCCAGACCACATAAGCATAATTCGGTTTTGTCCTTTTTATGCCTCTCTGTTGCACGTTCTTCGTTCCATTTCCTTTCCCCCCCCCCCCCCCCTTTTTTTTTTTCCGCCCCATGCCGGGGAGACGTGAAGAGGTACGAGGGAGTTTTTTATGTCTTTTCATTAAATTGTTTGATTTGTGGTGATGATTTTGTTTAATGTATACTGTTATCTTACTCAGGGCGTAAGCCTACAAACTACCCTGTTGTTGTTGTAGGGGGCTAGGGAAGATCTATATGAGAGCCTAAAAGGTCCGAAAAACGTGTTTCGCGTTGAGTTAAAGATACAGAAATTTTAGGATAGGAAATTTATGATTTATTTATTAGAATGAAAATGTAAAAAAATAGATAATGAGCATTTTAGTCAGTACAGAAAAATTATTTCTAATAAAATATAGTGTATTTATTTTAATTTTCGTTAGTGAAACAAGGCTCTATTTGACCATAGATTTTGGCACGTTTTAATTTACATTAAGGTTACAACTTATGAGTGAGGGGAAAATCTTGCATGCCTCCAGAGTAAGCTTTATTTTTATTTATTTATTTATTTATTTGTTTGTTTTTTTTGCTTTGTTTTCGTTTAGTCATCTCTCCGATACTCGGAATCAACAAAGCACCTTTGACTTGGAATTACAAGACCTGAACTTGTCTCAGGAGTGAAAATTATATATATATATATATATATATATATATATATATATATATATATATATATATAATATATATATATATATATAACAGCACTACCATTCACAGACACACACACATGTTTATATATAATAATATACATATACATACACATATATGTACATACATGTGTGTGTATATATATATATATATATATATATATATATATATATATATATATATCATATACAAACATATATATACATACATATAGTATATATGAATTTTTGTCACATATATACAATATTCTTATGAAACTAAGAGAGAGAGAGAGAGAGAGAGAGAGAGAGAGAGAGAGAAGAGAGAGAGAGAGAGAACCCTTACAAGTCACGTACTGAGACATTTGCCTGGTTCAAATGAATGTTCACTAATTAAATGGAAGCCTTTGAAGACAGAGCCGTGAGCACTCTAGCTTCCTTCGTGGTTTATGTAACTCCAGGTGTAGGATACACAAGGACTTTTTTTTCATATCCTTCCTCTTGGGAGTCCTCTTGGTTCTCTTGGAATAAAAAAGAGGAAGTTGCATTCTAATTGGTTTGTTAGACGTAATTATTTCAAATCTGGGGTTCTTCTTACTGCAAAATATTGTTTATGTTGCTGAGAGTAATGTGAAATAACTGCTGCATATTAAAGGTTGTTGCTGTTACTCATTAGCATTGCATTGTTTTGGCTTACTCGGGGAGTAAGCCTACAAACTACTTTGTTGTTGTTGTAGTTGTTGGTGTTGTTGTTGTTGTTGTTCCGATTGGCGGGGTAGGAAAGCCTAAAAGGGTCTGAAATTGGGGTTTAGAGTTGAGTTAAAGATACAGGAAATTTAGGATAGAATATTTATGATTTATTTATTAGAATGAAAATGTTAAAAATAAATAATGCGCATGTTTAGCAGTACAGAAAAATTATTTCTAATAAAATGTAGCGTATTTACTTTAATTTTCGTTGGTGAAACAACGCCCTATTTGACCACAGATTTTAACACTTTTTTTTTTTTTTTTTTTTTTTTTTTTTTTTTTTTTTTTTTATCTACGTTAAGTTAGGAACATAATGTTTACATCTTAAGCGTGAGGGGAAAATCTTGCTCGCGTTCCAAGTAAGCTGGAGGTAGGATCCCACCTTGTTATTGTTGAAATGAAAATTGTTTCTCGGTCGAAAACTGCCATGTGAATAAGTCGATGCTATTATTATAGATTTTGAGTTATTTGTTATTTTCGAGTTATTTATTTACTGCAATTACGTCCTTAAAAGGAAACAAAGATAAGTTATTTAAAAAAAAACTAATATATAGACAGGTTATTTACAAAAAATAGCTCTAAAGTCATTCACGTAATAAATAAATAAATAAATTAAATGTAGTGGTTATTAGTTAAAAGCACTGGTAGAAAGAACCTGTGCCTTGTACCGCATTTCAGACTTCGCATTCCCACAAAGTTAAGTATATCTTAGTTTTACCAGACCACTGAGCTGATTAACAGCTCTCCTAGGGCTGGCCCGAAGGATTAGATATTTTTACGTGGCTAGGAACCAATTGGTCACCTAGCAGCGAGACCTACAACTTATTGTGGGATCCGAACCACACTATATCGAGAAATGAACTTCTATCGCCAGAAATAAATTACTCTGATTCCGCGTTCGAGACGGGAATCGAACCTCGGACCATCGGATTGGCAGCCCAGCTGGAAAACCTAAATGTCAATCGTTTAGACCATTCTATCTGTTCCTTACTAGAGTGCGGAACTCACTGCTGCTTTATGTGTTTCCTGGTGGATTTAACTCGACACTTTTTGAGCAAGTGGTTTTCTCCATAAATAAAGAATGTTATTCCATCAGCATGACTTTCTTGCTAGAACTAGAGACGCCAGCAGCCACGTTCCGCCTGAGTAGTTTCTCCATAAAAACATACTGTTTGATACTGGCTGTCTGTCTGTCAGTTTTCGAAATTTCTTTCTCTGTGACTATTTTCTTTTTCGTTTCTTCCACCATCTTCCTTTCTTGGCTGTGTAACGCGAGCCTTCTTACGAAGGTAATTAGCAATCGATGGAGCTTCTGTTTTGGCAAGAGAATTCCTAACTTTTTTCTTTCTTTTCCTTATTATATTTTTTTGTTACTTCCCCTCCATCACCTTCCACCCAATCCTCCCTATCCCCCCCCCCCCACTTTCAATTCCCCCTTTTCCCCCAAAAAATAAAAGATATTAGTCTAGGTTAAGAGTACTTGTTTGTGTTTCTAGTGTATAAGAGGAACAGGATGGGTGATTTGATAGCTTTATTCGTCAACGACTTCATAGAAAATAAAGAATAAAATGAAATAAAAAGTTATAGGGAAACGAGAGTAGGGACTATTCAGAAGAAATAACATTATTTAATTCTTTGTAGACTTTGTATATGACTTGTATATGACTAAGAATGATTTTAAGTACTGATTTTATTACACTTTGGAAATGAAAAGGCATTAATTTAAATACTGATTTGACTAAATGTTGGAAATGTATCAGAATCAACTCAGATACTGATTTGATTAAACTTTGGAAATAAATCAAAATTAATTCAGATACTGCCTTGATTAAACTTTGGAAGTGAATCAAAATTATTTCAGATACTTATTTGATTAAACTTTGGAAATAATTCAAAATTAATTCAGATACAGATTTGACTAAACCTTGGAAATAAATCAAAATTAATTCAGGTACTGATTTGGTTAAACTTTGGAAACGAATCAAAATAAATTCAGATACTGATTTGATTAAACTTTGGAAATAAATTCAAAATTAATTCAGATAGAGGCTTGACTAAACCTTGGAAATAGATTAAAATTAATTAAGATGCTGATTTGATTAAACTTTGGAAATGACTGAGAATGAATTTAAATGCTGATTTGATTGATTCATTGAATTCTGGATTTATAATTTGTTCTGAGTGGAAACAGAATAGATTCTGTGTAAAGATCCATATCACCGATTAGATATGAGTCCCTCGCATTGGAAAAATCCTTAGTCTTTATGTCAAATGGTTTAAAAATAGTGCACGTTTTTGTCATAAAGGAAAAGGAATTGTAGTTTTTATGTTAATGGCATAATGGGTATTGAATACTTTTTTGTAGAATGCTTGAAAAATATCAGATTTTTTCGATGCAAAAAAAGAAGCTTTTTTTATTTTAGTGTGATTACTGAGAAGAATAATAGGGTTCATTTTTGATGATCGGAAATATTTCGTTTTCTGTTGTATGATAAAAGGCGGAGGAATTTTTATAACTTGACGAAATGAATATAGCTTTAATAAATGACGGAAGCGACAATAGATCATTGAAGTTGGAATGGGAAATCAAAAGAAAAAGATATTTCCAAAACGTGTAACTGGAGTAGTCATTGCTCTGTAGTCATGCCAGGCTCTTGTCATTGAAAATAAAACCCTTTCGTTTTATTAAAGACCAAAAGAATCTGCAATAACTTTGTTGTTTCTTATTCAAACATATAACTGTTGTTTCTCTTCCATACATATACCTTTGTTATTCCTCTTTAATTTGTATAACTTTGTTGTTTCTTTTTAAAACATATAACTTTGTTATTTCTGTTTAATACTTATAACATTATTTCTCTTTCGGCCATATAACTTTGTTATTTCTCTGTAACACGTAAAGCTCTGTTATTTCTCTTTGATACATATTACATTATTTCTCTTTAATTCGTAAAATTTTATTATTTCTCTTTATTACATATAACTTTATTTCTCTTTATTACATATAACTTTTGTATTTCTCTTTAGTACATATAACATTATTTCTCTTTAATTTGCTATTTCTCTTTACTACAAATAACTTTTTTTCTCTTTAATACATATAACTTTGGTGTTTCTTGTTAACACATATAGCTTTGTTATTTCTCTTTGACACATGTAACTTTGTTGTCTGTCTTTGAAGTATATGACATTGTTATTTCTATTTAATACAGATAAATTTATTTCTCTGTTATCCATATAGCTTTGTTATTTCTCTTTAATATATATAACTTTGTCGTTTCTCTTTGAAATATATGACATTGTTATTTCTCTTTAATACCTGCAATTTTGCATTTTCTCGTTAATACATATAACTTTGGTGTCTCCTTTTGATATTTATAACTTTGGTATTTCTCGATCAGACAACTGCACTGTCATTTAATTCCAATTTAGCTGTTTCTCCAGATTGTAAAGATCAGAAAGTTGGCTCAGAAGGTTACCTTGTGTACCGACATATCTCCTTTCAGCTTCATGTAGGTGTTATCAGCAGCATCGGGAATTTTTCCCCGGGTGAACTTCTTGGGAAGTTCATATAATGGATAGGACGGAAGGAAAGTATGTATGAGTATATATATATATATATATATATATATATATATATATATATATATATATATATATATATATACGTGTATATATAATATACTACATTTATATATATGTTTGAATATGTGTACACACATTTTTATATATATATATATATATATATATATATATTCTATCTATATCTATATATATATATATATCTATATCTATCTATATATATTATATCTATATATATAATATATATATATATATATATATCCTACCGTGGATTTGAGGATATTCTATAGTACGTGTTTCTTCGTGCTACACTGGGTGTATATATATATATAATATTATATATAGATATATATATATATATATATAGATTATATATATATATATATATATGTATATATATATATATATATATATATATATAGATATATTATATATATATATATATATATATTTACCACTTATTAGGATTTTACCGTTACCAGCAAAAGTTCATTTGTTCGATCCTTGAGCGGGACATATCGCTTTATGGACGTGTCATGTAACCTCATAGTATTTTTGTGTATCTAAACAGTTACGTATCTGGTAGCAGTTAAATGTAGTAGGTCACAAGCGACTTGTAAAACATTCAGGGCCTTGTAACCTCATCCGAAAGACTTGTTAAAAACCGGAAGGCTAATGATAGCTACTTGAGTCACTTACTGCTGTACTGTTTATACTGGCGAAGTTTCATTTTAAGCAAATTAATATAATTTACAGATGTCTGTTGTGGGTGTCCTCAACATTTTCTTAAGACGAGAAAGTTAGAATGTTGATATTGCAGTTTATTTTGAATCTCTGAAACTGTGGAAGAACATTGGCAGTGTCCACGATTTTCATGGTAAATTGTTTTCATCATATTTTCACATTTAAATTTGGAAATAATTGATATTTGCTAAGTTACTCATGTCTAGCGTTTGTTGTAGTGCGATATTTGAATTCCCAAAACTCTTGTTGAAAACGGGACCGAGTAATTTCGATGTTCACGTAGTTTTATATATTCCCATTAGATTGATATCTTTTCACGATGCTAGGAACGAGCAAATAAAAGAATGAAAAAGTTCAACTCTCAAGCCACCGAAAAAGGTAAACCAGCATCTTCAATGATAGATCATAGGAATAGTGTTAGAGTTAAAGAGATGAATAAAGAATTCTAGAAGAGAGAGTTAAACCACCTTAGCCAATATCCAAAGAATACACTATCCTTCGGGTATTTACCTTAACTAGCGTTGACAGCTGGCTCATGTTAATGTGGCTTGGCAAGTATTTCTGTATTAATTCTGTAAAATTACATATTAGAGTTTGACTCTGGCAAGTATTTGGTCATTAATTCTGTAAAGTTACATATTAGTTTGACTCTGGCAAGTATTTGCGATTAATCCGGTAAAGTTCCAAATGAGAGTTTGCATCTGAAATGTAAGTCGTCTTAGTAGTACACTTAGTACCGCCTGACGATTTCGCTTACTCTGGGGGTAAGCCTACAAACTGCTTTATTGTTGTTGTACAGAACAATGAAAGGGTTTGAAAAGACGTAAAGGAGTGGACGAAGAGGCCAGGAATCAAAACAACCATGAGTTCGCTTTTGTCGATTGTCATGTCATGAGAGAGAAGTCGGTAATACAGCTGCACAGCACAAACCATGATATGTCAAAATGACGCTAAAGAGGTCTGAAATAGGGTTTCTCATTGAGTTAAAGATACAGGATTTTTATTATTTATTTATGAGATTCCAGTACTGGCGCGACAAGATATGATGATTTATTAGAATGAAAATATAAAAAATAATGTGCATATTAAACAGTACAGAACAATTATTTCTAATAAAATATAGTATATTTGTTTTAATTTTCGTTCGACCGTAGATTTTACCATGCGCTCCGATTAAGCTGGAGGTCAGATCATGCATTGGTCTGATGACGTACATTTTCAGAAGTGAAAATGTCCTCACAGACAAAGAGACAGAATATATCACAGGCATTGAGGTTCAGTGATAACTCGTTGGTATCATGGAAATTCTCATTGACAGTCAACCAAATTTTCCCACAATAGGCCCCGATGAAGAATCAGAATGCTCACAGTAATACATAAAGTATTAGAAATTATCACGCAGAAACTCTATCCTTCCTAGGGAATTGAAAGAAACTGCTAAAAACTTGAAAGTAAACCAAGAAATAACAATAAGAAGGGCAGACAAAGCTGCTGCCCTAGTACTCATCCAGACCTCTGAATATTACGAGAAACTGGACCAAATACTGGCTGATCAATCCAAATTCAGAAAAATCATAATTTCTCAAGTTATCAATATGATCAACTAAGTCTAAAAGAGATCTTGAAGGGGTGAAACCGCCCCCCCCCCCCCCCCTCCCCCTGAACGTTTTGTCTCCTAAACCATTCTCCTGATTGCTGTTAACATCAAAAGGGACCCTTGAAGTCTTTAGAAATCTTCATCCACTTTTTGTTTATTTATTTATTTATTCTTTTTAAGGAAGAGGAGCAGAGAAACAGTGACGTTTCATCGGGGTAATGAAGCAAAATGCGCCTTTGGAGGCAAAGGCGAGAGGAACTTGTCATGGACTTTAAATGTTGCAAAGCCTTGATGGAAAAAAGCTCAAGGAACAAAAGGAGCGAAAGGGAAGGTGAACCTTTAAGCTGCTTTTAGAAAACAAAGTTTCTTTCATGACGCAATAAACGCAGGTACAGAGATGGGGAGTGGGTGGATGGTGGGGCTGAGATCAGTAAGTAAATAGATAACAATAGATAAACAAACTATTATCATTTTATGCAGAGATGAGGTTTTCGCTACCGAACGAATTACGACTCACCGGCACTAATGAAAAATGTAAGTGATTAGCGTTATGCAATGCTAAGAAATAAGAAAGGAGTTTATTTTCTGTCGCAATAATCGCAGGAATTGAAGGCGGAGGGTTCGCATTGGGGTTGAGGTCAGTAAGTAAATAGATAACAGTTGATGAATAAACTGCGTCATTTAATGTAGAAGCGAGGTTTTTATCACGTCGCGAATTAAGAATTTTCAGCGCCAATGAAAATTGGAAATCACGAACGTCATGCATTTTAATGGCAAATATTATTACCTGTCAATCTCTGTGTACTTGCAATTCACTCTTCAACGCGCGTTTCTTGTTTACGTCAGGCGCTGGCACTTTCGTCCTTGTACTGCCGAATGAAGAATGAACGACCACAGAATTTTTGTGCAGCCTCAGTTGATTGCTAATTTCCATAGAGAACTCATTATTATTCATAAGGTTGCACATTCTTTTGCAACAGCCCGAAAAAAAAGAAAGGCTAATAACGAGACAAACAGGCTTTCAAAGAATGGATGACCCACATGCTAGAGAAGATAGAGACTACTGGGCTGAGAGGAGCGAAATATAGAAGTATGTACGCCATATTATTTTGTTAGTTAGGGAAATCGGCTACAAGTGGGCGATAGATGAATATGAAGTCTTCAGTCTCCCCAAATTGAGGTGTGTCAGTGAAAGGGTTAGCGTAGAGGAGAGAGAGAGAGAGAGAGAGAAACAGTAAGTCAGGAACGCTGCAACACCAAAAGTAAGAAAGGGAGCTGGAAAATAAATTACTGTAACAGATACACAGTAATAGAATAATAAGAATGCGGTCCAGGAAAGCAAGAAAGAGCAGTAGCCCTGAGAAAAATCAAAAACAGAAGCGTAGAAGGGAAAAGACGACAGTTAACGGATACAGAAACAGGAGAGAGAGAGAGAGAGAGAGAGAGAGAGAGAGAGAGAGAGAGAGAGTAGAGAGAGGGGTGGGGGATCGATGAAGGCAACAACAAAACAAGAGTATTTGGAGACCCACAAACCTCCAACAAGGTCTAACCATCGACCCCCCTAAAAATAAATGTCCATCACCCCCCACCCTCACAAAAAAAAAAAAAAAAAAAAAAAAAATACGATCTTAACTCTTACCCAAATCTAATCACATGCTGCCAGTCAGGAGGGACGAATTTGGTCATACGTTCTTAAAAGTCTGTTCGTAACTTTTCACGTCACGAAGAAACCGAGCCAAAACACGAAGCGCCCCCTGGCGGATGGTGCTGAAGGGGAGACAGAGAATGGGAGAGGCAAATGGAGAGAGAAAAGAGAAGCAGTTAATCAACCTTAGATGAGTTTCGCCATTTTTGTCTCTGAAAAGTATTTGCTGGAGGACGGAAATTGCGTGAGGCGTCTGAAGGAGCATGGTTGTTACTTGATGAAAACCACGAGCCTTTCCCCCCCCCCCCCATTCTCTCTCTCTCTCTCTCTCTCTCTCTCTCTCTGTCTGTTGTGGGGAATTAGGCTTAGTGTTATATGACTTACACAGAATTAGCTTTGAAGAAATTCTCTCTCTCTCTCTCTCTCTCTCTACGAAGAAATAAATTACGATATGACAACAGAAAAGCAAATCCCGAAGAGGCTCTACCCAGATCTACAATGACGGGAAAGAGGAAAAAATAGACAAGAAGACAAAATCTGCAACCTTTTGAAAAGAGGGAATTGCAGATTTGGAGAAAGATGTTACTACAACATCCTAAGATAGTCAAAACTATGAAATATATGGTAAATGTGCATACTTAGATGGATATGGGGATGATTGCAGAGATCTGCATCGCAAAAATATGTAAAAACCCTAAAAGAAGAAAAGGATGTAAGTTCGACAAAAAATGCAAATATATGCACCCTGTAGCCATGAATCATAATCAATAAATAACCAACCAAGTAATAAAATCCAAAATAAGAGAGAAACAATAAAGAGAGAAATCAAGAATATCAGTAAAAGAGAAAAGCAAACCACCAATGAGATATGCAGAGGTGTCAGCCAAAAAAATTTCAAAGCATCAGCTCCGAAATTGTACTCAAGAGATAATAACTGTATTTATTATGCAAGAGGATATTGCAGAACGGAGAAAATTGCAGATTCAGACACATGAATAATTATGATGAAGGAAGATCAAATATTATGGAAAGTTGGATTTTTTAATGTCAGAATTTCTGGAATGAAAAAAAGAACAACATACCAGAACAGGAAAGAGACATGGGAAAATCGCTTATTACTACCAGTATTAAATGAAGGAGAAAAAAAACACGCAAAACCATCATAGTGATGAATGCGCAGGGTTTAGTTACGAGTAACTCAAAAAGAAAAATAGAGTACTTAGAAGAACTAACCCAAAAGCCAAAAGAAAAGAAAATAGATATAATGAATATAAGTGAAACCTGGTATTCCCAAGAGACTGGGAATGATGATCAAATAAAAGGGTTCCAAACTTATAGATCAGATAGAAAAAATAGGAATCAAGGGGGAACCGCAATATATGGGAAAGACAAAAAACAAGGACAAATATATGAGAAATATAGTAACTCAGAATGTGAACTAATAGCGGTAGAATTTGAATCTGAAAAATTGATGACATAGTAATATATAGACCTCCTAATACTAAAGAGTTTTGACTTAATAATGAAAAATTGGATGATACTGTAGAAATCACAAGGACGGACTATTCTCCTATCTGGTGACTTCAACTTTCCTTTCGTAGAATGGAAAGAACGAATAGGAGATTGTGGTTGTACTTATACATATAAAAAAGAGAGTAATAGTAGTGCAGAAGATAAGAGGCAATTTGAAAAGCTATTAGATATGCTACTAGAATACAACATTCAACAAATAAATCACCTGCCAACAAGAAGGAAAATACTTTAGACCTAGTATTTGTGAACGAGATGATTATGTTAAAGAAATAATAGTTTATAATGCGAATATTTCAGACCATAATGTCATAGAATTAACAGTTCATTCCAAAGCAAGTGAAATAGAGATAAGCAAGAAATGAAAAAGTGGGAAGGATATGGAAAATACAACTCTACAGAAAAAAATAAAAATATAAAAGGTCAGAAATTAATGAAGAATTAAACAAAGATTGGGATAACATTTCGTAAGTGATGACTAAGGGTAAATACGGAGATATTATATAAAATATTGGAGAAAATAGGTGGAAAAATATATACCGAAGAAGAAAAGTAACATCATTCATGCATACCAAGAGACAGAAGGATCTTGTTCCAGAAAATCAGAAAGTGGAAAAAAGGTCTTGCAAAAGAAAAAAAGGCATGGAAAGTTATAGAACTAAAAAGTAAGATAGAAAATGCAGAACAAAAGATTATACAAAAGAAAATGAAAACGGGACTTGGAAGAAAACCCTATTAAATATCAAGCAAAACCCCAAGCTATTATACTCATATGCGAAGAAGATGAATAAAAGAAGAATAGAATAGGCTCTGATTAATTGAAGGGAGAATTAACGAATGAAAAAAAGGAAATTTGCAACATACTGGCAGAACGATATAGAGAATTCACCCTAGAATAGATAATGAAGATAATGATATAGAAGTAAGGGATGAAAATAGTGAATATTTAGCTGACATAGATATTAATGAAGCTGATATTGTGCAGGCTATTAATGAAATTAAAAATGGAGCTGCTGCAGGGCCTGATGGAATTCCTGCTATTTTGTTAAAGAAAGTAGTTCATTCTATCGCAAAGCCACGTTGCAATATTATTAAGACAAAGTGTAGATACAGGCAAGATTTATGATGAGCACAAATTAGCATATATTACCCCCCTACTTTCAAAAGTGGATCAAGACTAGAGGCAAGTAATTATAGGCCTGTAGTCTAACATCACATATTATGAAAGTGTATGAAAGGGTAATGAAGAAAAATATTATGAAACATTAATAAAAAATAATTTGTTTAATAAAGGACAACCTGGTTTCGTACCCGGAAAAAGTACACAAACCCAACTGTTAGTCCACCGTGAGAACATATTCAAAAATATAAAAAGCGGAAATAAACAGATGTGGTTTATTTAGACTTTGCAAAAGCTTTTGATAAAGTAGACCATAAATATTTAGCGAAGAAAATTAGAAAACACAATATCGTGGATAAAGTAGGAAGATGGTTAAAGAATTTTTACACAACAGAAAACAGATAGTTATTGCAAAACGACGAGAAATCGGATGAAAGTCAAGGTAATATCCGGTGTGGCCGCAAGGTACGGTGTTAGCTGCAATACTGTTTGTTATTATGATTGAAGACATAGACAATAATGTGTAGGATTCGTAGTGAGTAGTTTCGCGATGACACAAGAATAAGAAGTAGAGAAATTACTTGTGATGAAGATAGGAACGCTCTACAAAAGAGACCTTAACAAAGTATATGATTGGGCAGAGGTAAATAGGATGGTATTTAACTCTGATAAATTTGAATCAATAAATTATGGAGACAGAGAAAGAAAGCTATCTGCATATAAGGGACCTAATAATGAGGACCATCACAAATAAGGAAGCAGTAAAGACCTTGGTGTGATGATGAATAGGAACATGTTATGCAATGATCAAATAGCAACTCTGTTGACAAAATGTAAAGCAAAAATGGAATGTTGTTACGGCACTTCAAAACAAAGAAAAGCTGAACACATGATTATGCTTTATAAAACATATGTTCGTAGTCCACTTGAATATTGCAATATGATATGGTACCCCACACTATCAAAAGGATATGGCCAATAACCTAGAGTGACAAAGGTCCTTTACAGCTAGAATAGAAGAAGTTAAGGACCTAGACTACTGGGAAAGACTACAATTCCTTAAAATTATATAGTCTAGAAAGGAGAAGAGAACGCTACATGATAATTCATGCATGGAAACAGATAGAAGGAATAGCAGAAAATATCATGGAACTAAAACTATCAGAAAGAGCAAGCAGAGGTAGATTAAATAGTGCCCAAAAACTATACCAGGAAAAAAAAAATAAGGAAAAAAAAAAAGGGCAGCACACAGGACATTAATCCACTACGCACCAGCATCGATAATGCAGCGTCTATTCAATGCGTTGCAGCTCATCTGAGGAATATATCAGGAGTGAGCGTAGATGTTTAAGAATAAGCTCGACAAATATCTAAACTGCATCCCAGACCATCCAAGATTGGAAGATGCAAAATATACCGGAAGATGTACTAGCAACTCTCTGGTAGACATTAGAGGTGCCTCACACTGAGGGACCTGGGGCAACCCGAACAAGATGTAAGGTAAGGTAAGGTAAGGTCTCTCTCTCTCTCTCTCTCTCTCATATGTGAGCGTGTTTGTGTACACTGTATTATTCTCTCTCTCTCTCTCTCTCTCTCTCTCTCTCTCTCTCAAAATGTGTGTGTGTGTGTGTGTAAACTGTATATTTATTCTCTCTCTCTCTCTCTCTCTCTCTCTCTCTCTCTCCCAGGTGTTGCGGGGATTAGGCTTAGTGTTATGATGACTTACACAATTAGCTTCGAAGAAAATTCTCTCTCTCTCTCTCTCTCTCTCTCTCTCTCTCTCTCTCTCTCTCTCTCTCTCTCTCTATCATATGTGAGTGAGTGTGTACACTGTATTATGTATTCTCTCTCTCTCTCTCTCTCTCTCTCTCTCTCTCAAATGTGAGCGTGTTGTGTACACTGCATATTCTCTCTCTCTCTCTTCTCTCTCTCTCTCTCTCAATGAGTGTGTGTGTGTGTGAAACTGTAATATTTATTCTCTCTCTCTCTCATCTCTCTCGTCTCTCTCTCTCTCTCTCCTCAGGTGTTTGCGGGAATTAGGCTTAGTGTTATATGACTTACACAGAATTAGCTTCGAAGAAATTCTCTCTCTCTCTCTCTCTCTCTCTCTCTCTCTCTCTCTCTCTCTCTCTCTCTCTCTCTATATGTGAGTGTGTGTGTACACTGTATTATGTATTCTCTCTCTCTCTCTCTCTCTCTCTCTCTCTCTCTCTCTCTCTCTCTCTCATCAAAGTGAGCGTGTGTGTGTAAACTGTATATTTATTCTCTCTTCTTCTCTCTCTCTCTCTCCCTCTCTCTCTAAGGAGGCCTTCGTGTCCTTTTGACGTCATTGCTTCACGGTGTGTTTGTTTGCGAGATTGGTCGGTTTGATGGAAAAAAAATCTTCCTCCCAGTACTCAGTATGTTGTTATCTCCCTATCTGAAAAAACGTTCTCACTCTTATTTCTTTTTTGAGCTACGGCTTTTTTCTTTTCACTTTCCTTTTGTAGTGAACATTTTTTTCCTTTGATTTTGCAATTATGGCTTTATTTTTTCTTTTCACTCTCCTTTTGTAGTGTACATTTTTTATAATTAGTTTTCCTTTAATTTTGCAATTATGGCTTTATTCATCGCCGGTTTGCTTATTTCAGTTTATTTATTTTTTATTTTTTCTTGTTAGTTATAATATTTTTAGACGTATTTTTTTTTATCATTTTTTTATGTTTTCTAAAGGTTTGTGTAGAAGTTATACAATGTTGTCCATCGTACTGGCTTGTACTGGTAAAAAAAAGATTTATTTTCTCTCTCTCTCTCTCTCTCTCTCTCTCTCTCTCTCTCTCTCTCTCTCTCTCTCTCCCCTTTCATTTTCATTTTTCATGTTTTCTAAAGGTTTCTGTAGACGTTACACAATGTCTTCACCTTTTTGGCTTGCACTGATAAAAAAAGACTCTCTCTCTCTCTCTCTCTCTCTCTCTCTCTCTCTCTCTCTCTCTCTCTCTCTCTCTCTCAATTGGGTTGTTTGTTATACTAAGTCCAGGCTCAACGTCACTTGAATGTGTATGATCTGACAAAAATTATTTTCATAGCATATTCTAATTATGACTCAGTAATTCCACGTACTATAGATATTTTTCAAAACCTTTTTATGTCCATCAAATTAGGATTACGAATTTTGTCGAATTCGTCCACTTCATTCCTACGGCTGAAATTGTCGTGCTCATTTGAGGAAAATTGGGGATTTATTATAAAACTTAAGTATTATTCATTATATGCTATTCATTGCATTTATTATTATTCATATTTGTTTATACTTGTGATTATTCCATGTGTAAACATATATATATATATATTTATATATATATATATATATATATATATATATGTGTGTGTGTGTGTGTGTGTGTGTGTGTGTGATATATATATCAGTACATCGCCGTGACCTCTTTTATATTCACAAAATTAAGCAAAACAATATTGTTTAATTTCCAGTTCGTTCTACCTCGGAAATAATGGCCGAAGGAGGATCATAGTTGATTAGATATATAATGTGATATATATATAATATGATATATATATATATATATATATATATATATATATATATATAATATGATATATATATATATATTGTGTGAGTGTGTGTAAATACCCCATACTTGTAAAATCTAAATATATTCTATCCGCTTTTCACATATATATTTCAAACACTCCAGCTACTGAATAAAAACCTGCGTATGAGTGCGGTGATACTTGAACTATCTTTTGGAATACGAGACTTCTCTGATATTTGAATAAACCCTGAGTATTGTACCTTCTTTTAAAAGTACTCTTAGCGAAATAAAATTCAGTTAACAATGTTGCCTTGTCATATATATCTTTCACGCTTCCAGTCCTCTTCAATATTAATTAGCGTAAAATGAATATTAGGTCTGGATTATTTTCAAATGAATTAGTTAGAGGTATGTAATGAAATGGTCATAATTTGAATTTGATTTTGGTGCCTGTTGAATATTCTAATGAAAAACTTGGAATTTTTTGTTTATTAGGTTTGCAATTAAAATGAGATTCTATTTTTAGAATTGTAGTTCTTAATTACCCTTATGTTTATTGTAATCAATGGGATTATGTCGACAATATTAAGATATCCTTGTAAATGGAAAAGGTAAACAACATAAATATTTGTCATAAAAACATATCGAATTTTCTAGTTTACTTAAATTTTTTTTTAAGAATTCACAAAAAATGTTGATGCCGTAGGGCCATCAAAAATTGGAAATTAGACCTCGTAGTTTCTTACTAAGTAAATAGAAATAATCCTTGAACGTCTTCACAAATATCATAAGAATCTCCAACTTCCAGAAAAGTAAAGAATAATTCATTTCTTTAAACGTTGTAAAATAAAAATAGTAAATATCCCACGGAATCCATTAAAGCAGAAATCGCAATCATTCTTCAGGCCCTTTCCAAAAGAAAAATCAATCAACATTATATCTCATTTCAGTTGTGGACAAGATAAGACATTTAAAAAAAACTGAAATAATCATTAAAGATCCGTTAAAAACAAGGTGATATAAAAACATCGTTTAGACCCTATCAAGAAATAAAAATAGATTAACATTAACATTATATCGCTTGTCATATTGTGGAAAGTATAGGCTAATTGAAAAATATAAAAAGTATTCTTTACATCCTTTAAAAAAAACACCAACATTATATCACTTGTAGGATTCTTTGGCTCGTGTATAGGATAGGATGGGATATCAGGATGGCTTTGTGGAAGGGCCTTAAGTTATTAGCAGGACGAGATTAAAAAAAAATTAATCAACTCTTCATAACATAGGACACTTAAAAAAGTTAAAAGATTCTTCAGAACTTTAGAAAAAAAAAATTGGAAAGAAAAAAAACACACCAATATTATATATCACCTGTCGGATTCTTCGCGCGTGTATGGGATGGGATGGGATATCGGGATGACTTTGTGGAAGGGGCCCAGGTTATTACCAGGATGAGATTAACCCGAGAGGCAAAACCAGCCTCGGATGAACGCACGATACCGAGGTGGTATTTTCCACGAGAGAGATAAAGAGAGAGAGAGAGAGATTAAGCGAGAGGAGAGAAGAAGAGAGAGGAGGTTTTCGTGTGGATTTTCTTTCTGTGTTTCTTTGTTTCTGCATCTTTTGATTTGTTAAGATTTTGCTCTGTCGTTCGCTTGATCTGCTATTCGAGTGCGATCATATACTAGGGTTTAATTTACACTCACACACACACACACACACACACAACACACACACATATATATCTTATATATATAATATAATATATAACTATATATATATATAATATTATATATATATAATATAATATAATGTAATTTCGGTTTTTTTCTGTTTTTTATTTATGCCTACTTTTCTATTATATCATTTTTTCCCCAATTTAAAAATTTAAAAAGCAGATCTTTTATTCATCGTTACGTTTAGCTTGTAATCCACTTTCATAATTCACTTATTATTTTATTATAATATATAATATATATATATATATATATATATATATATATATATATATATATCATATATAGTTACGAAGTGCCAAGTATCTGGTTACCATGCATCAAATATTACCTCACAAAAAGCCAGACACCTGAACCCTCATAACCACGTTTAAACGACTGAATACTCTAAAGGCAACAGTGATCCCTTAACACTTACCAGTATTGCAGAAAATCAGACTAAGTTCATCAAAAACAGGTGTGAGGTAATCTTGGTAAGTAATTTAATTAAATTATATCCAAAGGGCATCACTCCATCAACAACTTTCAAACTCTAAGTATTTCCCTGATTTCAGAAGTCTAAGTACTTCCCTGGTTCTAAGTCACTTCAAATAAATTGAAGGAAAGCAAATCAATTACCACTCTATATTTCTACCTAACATAAATATAATCATAATTAAATATACTTATACTGGTGTAAGATAAAGAAAACACTTATAAAAATTTTAAATATAAAAATTTAGTATTAAATTCAAAATTTCTAAGTGAAATCACAATATCAGGGAAAATTACTGTTACTTGAAAAACAAAAGTAAAGTTTAATTAATTCTTGAATCAAATTAAGTAAAATTAAATCAAAATTAATTTATCACAAAATTCAAGAAAATT
>NC_061102.1:17556680-17566680 GCF_015104395.2 Macrobrachium nipponense
TTCCATAGGCTCTATAATATATATATATATATATATATATATATATATATATATTATATATATATATATATATATATATATATATATATATATATATATATATAAATGGGATAGAGAGAGAGAGATTTAACTTACACATGCAAAGATTTTTGCGCTTCTTTTGTACATCTTTACGATACCAAATGAGTGATGAGTAAAAGTGTTGAGAAATTATGAGATCCTAGAGCCCAATTGATTTTGTGTTTTATGTTAACAGTCTGTAAACGAACTGTGGTTCAATATTGTTGTGAGAGAATACTTCTCAGAGCTGGATTTTAATATTTTCGAGGTACAGTAGTACAGTCTAGCATTATAAATCCTGTACAGCCCATAGTGCTATATGCTTGGTTTTAGTTATCTCTATTCTGTCCACCCTCAGATCTTAAAAAAAACTACTGAGGCTAGACGGCTGCTAATTGGCAGTTTGATCATCTACCCTCCAGTCATCAAACATACCAAGTTGCAGCCGTCTAGCCTCAGTAGTTTTCTATTTTTATTTTTTTTTTTTTTATTTAAGGTTAAAGTTAGCCATGGATCTTACATCTGGCAGCACTTTCCGGAGGCATGGGACGCACCCTCACTCGACCGTATCTGGTGAGCAACTGAAACGCTATCGGTTATAGTTGATTGTTTTATCCTGCATTATTATACGCTGTACACAAAACTCGATTGCTCTTCAGTACTTTTTTAAATGAAATTCAGTGGAATTTTATAAAGTTGTGCAGACAACAACTATTAATAGTCATCAATCTCTCGGGATCTAATACCGTAGTCAGGTGTTAGTTGTGGATTTACCAAATTATATCAGCTAAGCCTGTTGGATCCTTGTCTCTTTTGGAAATTAGACTTTTTATGCTTAATTGGAGTTTCGAATCCAGGCATATTAAGTTTTGGGCAAAGTGGAATTTGGTTTCATAGAAAAATAAAGCGCCTCAGTGGCGTGGTTGGTTTGGTGTTTGCTTCTCACCTCGGTGGTCGCGGTTTCGATTCTCGAGCATTCCATTGAGGAGTGAGAGATGTGTATTTCTGGTGATAGAAGTTCACTCTCGACGTGGTTCGGAAGTCACCTAAAGCCGTTGGTCCCGTTGCTGAATAACCACTGGTTCCATGCAACGTAAAAACACCATACAAACAAATAAACATAAAAAAATAAGTAATTGTTTAAAGTAATGGTGGGAATTGTTGACTTTATTTTGATTAATTATTCCTGGTCTTTTTTTTCCTTCATCACGAGCGAGTTCTTTTAATTCGTGGGACACCTGGAGCATGTCTGTGTCTTAGGAGGACTTGGTAGAATGCGAAGCGTTTATAAATTTCTAATTCGAACTACATTCTGTTTCTTGTGGTCCCTTTTGGGTTTGGCATGTAAAACATGCCTCGTAAGATATTTCTATTGTATGTTAAAAAATTCAGCTTGAGATTATATGACGTCTTAACTCCGTGATGTCTTTAATGATGATTTTTTGAAGAGATTCTCTCTCTCTCTCTCTCTCTCTCTCTCTCTCTCTCTCTCTCTCTCTCTCTCTCTCTCTCTCTCTCTTTCGTGTTGCTTTTACCAAATTCGGGTCTGTTTGTGAAACAAGTAAGATTGGGCGAGATGAAATGTGACGGCAAAAGTTGCATATTTTATAGAAAATTCAATATTTTATACTCCTCGATACCGGAGTCTTTATGTAATACTGGTCACTGAATGAATTATTAATGCCACAACTCAGGAGTAAATTGTGCTGTTTACAGGTTGTACTCAGGTCATTGGTCTCAAGAGATTGCTGACATCAAGTTGAAAGTTAAGTATATCTTAGTTTAACCAGACCACCGAGCTGATTAACAGCTCTCTTAGGGCTAATCCGAAGGATTAGATATTATTACGGGGCTAGGAACCAATTTGTTACCTAGCAACGGGACCTACAGGTGATTGTGGGATCCGAACCACATTATATCGAGAAATTACCTTCTAATCACCAGAAACAAATTTCTCTCACTCCACGTTGGCAGAGCGGGGAATCGTAGTCGGGACTACCTAATCGGTAGGCGAGCACGTAATCCATTCGTCCAACGAGGAACTCTGCTTGCGTGGTACACACTTATATATATATATATATATATATATATATATATATATATATATATATATATATATATATATCTATATCTATATATATCTATATATATATAGTATATATATCTATATATATATATAGATATATATATCTATATATATATATAGATATATATATATATATATATATATATATATCTGTATATATATATATATATATATATATATATATATATATATATATATATATATATATATATATATAAACAAACTTTAGAATGAAATTCCAAGAACTTGAATGAGGAAAGGCAGTTGCTCATCAAGGACAAGATTTCTAGAGTTATCAATAATTCACATTATTGATGATTAAATAATTTACAGAAAATATTTATAATCATAAAATTCCAAAAATTTCTTCTGTCGAAAGAACTTTGAGTGCAATATTTCTAAGCTCAGCTTAAAATGCGGAAAGGAAAAAATATTTGCCATGTCAGAAAAATCACATCAAATGTTTTGTGATGTTTGACAATTTCCCATAGGCCTGTATAAAAGACAGTAACCTACCATTCGTCAGATGACAGTTACTTCATATTTTAATGTACACGAATACGCAAACAAAAGAAAAATACTGCACGCTAAACAAACATCCATTTTCGAAATATTTATTGTCATCGAATCATCAAATACCCTTTTAGAACCAAATGGAAATACCTCCTCACGGGCCTTTTGGACATTATTGAAAAGGGGCTTCATTTTCTCCCAGTCAAATTGCTCTGCTGATGAAGTGCATGGGCTAGATGGCTGCGTTTATTTCGAAGAAGAAGAAGAAGAGCAACAACTCTCTTTAAAGGAGTCTTGTCGATCACAGTGCCGTTCAAGCAGTCTCTCTCTCTCTCTCTCTCTCTCTCTCTCTCTCTCTCTCTCTCTCTCTCTCTCTCTCTCTGCTGGAGAGTAAATTTTGCCTTGTTTGCTGAGGTATGCCACTTGATACCACCAAGTCGTCCACTTTGATTTGGTGAAACCCCAAGTTACTTCGTTTTACTTTATAGAAATTTTCATTTTAAAAAAATCAGGAACTGTCGTCTACAGGTTATTCACTCATCAAAAAGTGCATTCTTTGTTTATATCACTTGTGGTGTCAAACAATTAGCTGTGGTGTTTAGGAAAAGAATCAAAATATAAATAAGACACAATGTGAACGATAATTTCTATTTCAATTTCAGCCCAAATCATCTTATTGATGAGATACCTGATTTTATACGTGCAAATATTAGAGGCTTTCAGATCGAACATCTATTGCCAGTTGAATAGTCTATTGGAACAAATATCTGGTTGTTAGTACTGTTTTATTCATGTTCATTCTTAAATTATTAATGTTTTGTGTCCCCAGCGAAACCCATTATACTCTCCCAATGATGCAAACGTAAATCTAAAGACGCATTTCGCATCTTCTGACAGTTCCTGGACGTTCTGGCTTGCTCTTTGAATCATCTCATTAGCATTGTTTGACGAGAAGTCTCCAGGAACGTGATTTCTTATCTCACACCTGAGAAAACTTATTCAAAGAAAATTAGTTTGTGAATAGTGATTGGCAGTCATGAAATTAATGGGAGTTTCAGATTTTACTTTTGTACCTTGTGTAGAAGAATTAGTTAATGTTCATTAAGAGAGATTTTCTCGTGGATGCCAGTGAGGACATGCTACCATGTAACCAAAAACAATTTATTTTTAATCATTTCAATATCCTTTAGAGTGCCTATTTCTCAGTTACGTGGAACCAGCCATGCCTCTATCTTGCATTACGTCTTAACTCAGATATATTCTTAAGCCCCAGTAGAGGCCATAAGATTAATCATGTATTTTGAGTGAAAACTAAAGCAACGTGAAATGGGAACTATAGGTGAAACCCTATAAAATGTTATGGTGAAATAGGCAGAAATTGTTGACTTTCTATTTGAAGCAGACTTTCTGTTGAAAGCAGATCTGGTCGGAACTCTCTAAACAGTCAGTATTTTTTGGCAGACAGGTTCTGTCGGATATTACACGTAAAGTGAATAAAATGTGTTATAAAAGCACTTTACAAGTTGACTGCAAAATATGATTTATTTTAGGAGAAAAGCACTTTACAAGTTGACTGCAAAATATGACTTCTTTTAGGAGAAAAGCACTTTCCAAGTTGACTGCCGGATGTGGCTTCTTTTAGGAGAGGAAAAATCTGTGATTCGCTCAATACGTTTGATTGGATTTGCACGGATTTCTGAGGACCAGAGGCAGCGGCCAAAAATTGCTGGGCGATTGGAAAATTCTCGGGATGGGAGTCGTGACTATTAAATATCGAATTTTACGTTATTTTCCTCTTTTCCACTTGTGCATATATTCATTCATAAATTTATTGTGGACAGTGAATATGTTGTAAAAGTTAAGGATTGAATTTTACGTTATTCTGTTTTCCTCTTTTCCACTTATATGTTCATTCATAAATTTGTTGTAAACAGTAAATATATGGTTATAGGAAGAATAGACAGCATCAAAGTATTTAGATAAATAAGTTTGATAGAAGAATTTCCCTTGAGTGAGTGAATGAGAGACTGCATAAATTCTTTAAGCAGAAAGGATTAAAACGAATAAAAGATTAACGGTCATGTAATTCTAACTAACATTTATAAATTTATTATCTCACTCATGTTTAAATACTAGCCTAATATTATTTATCCCAACAAAAATGTCTGAAAGTCATTTACTCTTAGTTAACGTACACTGTTCACAGCCGTTCAATGCAGTATCCTATAATCATTGTAGTAATAGATAAAAGTTTATATTTAAAATCCAGTTGAATATGGTAACTCTCTCTCTCTCTCTCTCTCTCTCTCTCTCTCTCTCTCTCTCTCTCTCTCTCTCTCTCTCTCTCATAGATTGCTCCATCACTTACAAATAGATTAGGATTAACGCCTATAGCGTCACTGCCTTGTACACTGTCATGTAGACTCAAACTTCAAACGTTCGATTTTTTTTTCTTTTAAGTTTTCTAAACGCTATGTGAACGAGAATTTCTATTCCATTTTCAGCCCAAGTCTTCATCGTATTGTTGAGATACCTGATTTCATACGTGAAAATATTAGAGACTTTCAGATCGAAATTGTATTGCCAGTTGAATAATCTACTGGAACAAATATCTGGTTGTTAATACTGTCTTATTCATGTTCATTCTTAAATTGTTAATTGTTTTGTGTCACCAGCTAAACCCATTACACTCCCAATGACGCAAACGTAAATTTAAAGACGCATTTCGCATTTTCTGACAGTTCTGGACCTTCTGGTTTGCTGTGAATCATCTCATTTGCATTGTTTGACGAGAAGTCTCCAGGAACGTGATATCATATCTCACACCTGAAAAAATTTCAGTCCGTCCGCACTTTTTCCGTCTGCCTTCATATCTTAAATATACTGAGGCTAGAGGGCTGCAAATTGGTATGTTGATCATCCAACCGCCAGTTATCAAACATACAAAATTGCTTCACTCTAGCCTAAGTAGACTTTATTTTATTTAATGTTAAAATTGGCCATGATCGTGTGTCTGGTATCTATCATCAACACAGGCCACCAACAGGCTGTGGCTGAATGTTTCATTGGTCGGCGCATTTTGCACTTGTTTTTTGTTTCTGGTCCGGTTTGTGGCAGTTGATTTGCACGAATAAAGTCTGACAGTCTATCTTGGGTTTCTAAGGAATGCCATTCAGAAACGAAGTGCATTTGCATGTCACTTTTGTCTTGACTTTTCAGCAATATTCAACTAAAATGTCCAAAAATTATAACGTAACTTGGTAACATAAAACCAATGTTAATTGTAAATACATGATAAAATATTTGAAATATATATGTGTATATATATATATATATATATGTGTGTGTGTGCGTGTGCGTGTGCGTGTATGTAAATAAATTTTTCTGTTAAAACAGGATACGTCTCAAGTATAAAAGGCTCATTACAACACTCCTTAGCTTTAAACTTGAGTGTTTTAATGGGCCTTTTATACTTGATATATATATATATATATGTATATATATATATATATATATATATATATATATATATTATGTATATATATATATATATTAATATATATATATATATATATATATATATATATATATATATCTATATATATATATATATATATAATGTGTGTTAGTGTAAATGTTAGTATTCGAGCGCAACTTATGTAAGTCGCAGGAGAGAAAGATACATTACGACCCACAGCTTTCCTTTTTAAAACATAGGGTGCTTTTATATCTGCTCGTCAGAAGGATTCTTCTCAAGAGGACAAAATAAAACCTCCAGAAGACCGGAAGAGCAATCGTTGAAAAGCCCCAAAAATCACATCCTCGGTCAAAAGGACCAATGAGAAGTCAAAAGGGGAAAGTTTTCGGGAGCTTTGTTGGTCTTCGTGCCATACAATGGACTCCATTGGTACACAAACACTGCAAAAATGGCACTACAATTTGGAAGGGGTGGAGGTTGGTTGTTGGGGGGGGAAGAAACGCTGGCAGCAATCAAACTTGAAATCGCCGCAAAAAGTGAAAGGAAAAAGGTTCAAGGTTGTCTGTATCTGAGGGAAATGTTTAGCTGAGTCGTACAATGCGCTCTCCGGGGTTCTTTTATTATTTGTTAGGTCTTGGTAGTCTACAACAATGGCTCACTCGCATGCGTACATTCGCATACACACAGACACATACGTTTATACATACATACAGTTCCAGTATCAAGCACTTTCTCGTTTATTCACGTATTTGTTATATTACTGTGGTCATGTGAACTTGTGATTTTTAGTTTACATACATACATACACACATATATGTATGTATGTATATGTCTGCACGTGTATCTAGAGTATACACAGTCGTACGTTGTGTGGATGCATATGTCTACATAAACACATGCAGAGAATGCTATCTAGACGTCTTCAGTGCACAATTGTAAACAATGAACATGAACGAAATTTATAGAAGGGCCAAACATTGTATAACAAATAAAAAAATATATATACATGCATACATACATACATACATACATACATACATACATACATACACCACCCGTATTGAATATCTGAAAATCCTCTCGACGTCACATAAACTCTTCGCGTTTCACAAACTCGTAAGACAAGATCTGGCCTGCAATGGATGCCTTTATAAGTGGAATTAGTTACGCTAATGGAAAAATAATAATACAGAAAAGGAAGATAAATTTTTTTTAACACCATCTTCAAAAGGCTCAACCCAAAACCGAATACTGTCATCGAACGGGAAGGGAAATGGCGTCCTCCGTCGGGCGTGAACACAAACCACATGAGACTAACGACACTAATTTTCCGAATAAAAAAAAAATTGTCGAATTTTGTAGAGTCAGCCACACAGATAATCAATAGCACCGGGAAGGACGGAGAGGGGAAGGTTAAGACGAGAGAGAGAGAGAGAGAGAGAGAGAGAGAGAGAGAGAGAGAGAGAGAGAGAGAGAGAGAGGAAAACTAATAATACCCACCATGAGATTTCAAGACAGTTGCAGCCTTTTATTTGTTACTGCTCAAAGTCTCATTGAAAAATCTCATAATATTAACTTATTCACTTTCCTTCAGTGAGTGGAAAGACTATAGACTTTTTTTTATGCCACTATCTATAAGGAGAAACATTTCCTTTTCTCGTTATAGATAGTGGCAGAATCGCAGAACTTGCGATAATTTATTTTACTTAAGCTTTGGGTTATCGTTTTTGTTCCATTACAGAAAATGTCATCTCGTTCACTCAAAACTTGTTGGATTCCTCTTAGGTTCCTTTTAAAGTACTTTCTCTTTAAAAATAAAACTCACTGAACCATCTCCATCTACTTGAAAAATAGGAAGTATATAATACGAAAAAGATATTGATAAAGCGAAATAATAACAATTTAAAAGCAGTAAGATTATAAGCGTTTCGTGAACAATGATTGGAGGATGGCATCTAGTGTTTGAAAGCACGTCTAATTTTATATATATATATATATATATATATATATATATATATATATATATATATATATATATATATATATATTCGTTAAAAGCAATTGCTTTAGTGGCATCAATAAGTTTCTTGCAGGTATCTTCATACCGACGAAGTTTTTTCCGATTCTCGTTCGTCAATTTCTGGTGAAAAATACGCAGACTTACTTCTTCCATTTATTGAATTTTGTCACGACAGCTGTTTCGCCTTATGGCATTATCAAGAGACTACTAGTCGCTTGATAATGCCATAAGGCGAAACAGCTGTCGTGACAAAATTCAATAAATGGATGATGGAAGTCTGCGTATTTTTCACCAGAAATTGACGAATGAGAATCGGAAAAAACTTCGTCGGTATGAAGATACCTGCAAGAAACTTATTGATGCCACTAAAGCAATTGCTTTTAACGAAAATTGTATTAGAGAAAAACTATGCCTTAAAAGTATATATATATATATATATATATATATATATATTATATATATTAATGTGTGTGTGTATATATGTATATTTATATGTATATATATATATATATATATATATATATATATATATATATATATATATATCAAGCATGTATATGTATACAGACACCCAGTATATAACACTAGAAACTGAATCGTATCTCACTGGAATGTTATGTATAGATCTTTTACGGAATGGTTGAGCAAATATGACGTTTTATTTTTTGAGACAAAAATAATAATTAATCCTCGTACACGGGGTTAGACAGTGTTTAGCCGTTGTTCTGCTGTGTGTAGATATAATTGGCCTTACCGAGGAACTAGTGCTGGTGTTGACAAGATTTTTTTGCAATTATATGCAACCCTGACATGATCTATTTGTTTTGTTAAAATTTTTCAACAGAAGCATTCATTGTCTATCGTGATTATACTGTTAGTGTTTTCTGCCTTTTTAGTTTTTCTTTTGGTGCGTTCTTTATCTGTTATTATTATATTTAATCGTCATTTCGTCTCTCTGCTGATAGTTAGTTACAGAGGTTCAACCAGCGAACTAATGCACTTTCATATCCACATGAACGACCTCAGGTTTTTATACCTGGGAAAAATGTGAATTATTTCCCATTTTCGATTTATACTTCCTCACTTTTTCACATGTACCTAATATTTTTCCACTAGCATAATTAGTGTTTAACATTCTCCTTCTGTTATCTCTTAATTTATTTTCCTCCTCATCCTTACTTTATATTTTCTGATTCTCTTTCTTTAATCCTTGTTTTCTTGCAACAATTCACTTATTATTTTCAGATTCTATTTCTTTTTATCCCTGTGTATTTCCTCCTCATTATTTCACATTCTCCTCTATTCGTGTCCTCCAGCTTTCTAGTCCTTATTTTATTTCCCATTCTCCTCTTTTCATTTCTTGGCTTAATTTCCTTCCTCAAGCTTCTTATTAAATTTTTTCACATCCTCACCTTTCGTCTCTTAACTTATTTTCTTCGTTAACCTTACTAATCATTACTTAGGTCGCCTTATTTTAGTCTTCCTGACACATTCACTTCAGTATGATATTATAGGGCGTATAATACAGGGTGTCCATAAAGTTCCAGTACCATTACAAGCAATAAATGCTTGTAATGGTACTGGGACTTTATGGACACCCTGTAGCATACTCTGGTTCCTCACTCCTCTCAGTTCTCATCTCTCCGATGATTTGCTTGCGCAAATAACCATCAGTGCTGTTGGGGATGGGGAAGGTTGGGGGCGGAGTTTGACCCCCAAAAGCAACAAGTTTCCGAAGATGACGGATCATTGACCACACGCGTTCACTGTGGTGCTCACTTCCACGCCTGTCGTTTCGGTCTGCTACTGTCGTATTATTTATTATTTGTCTATTTATTATTTA
>NC_061102.1:17569180-17586680 GCF_015104395.2 Macrobrachium nipponense
CCTTTGTTTCTCCCGTGGACGAAGGAAATTTGAATTACTTTCCCCTTAATAATGCCTGATACTAATTTTATTTAAAGCAATTATATCATACTAAAGATACTCTTGTCTTCTGTCTATTTTTGTCGTTTTCATGCTCGTCTTTGGCAACAGGATGCCCCAATTAAATGTAAATTTGCTATACTATAAATACCTGTTCTCTCTCTCTCTCTCTCTCTCTCTCTCTCTCTCTCTCTCTCTCTCTCTCTCTCTCTCTCTCTCTCTCTCTCTCTCTCTCTCTCTCTCTAATGTAATTCTTTTGGTAAACTCAATATCAACATGTATTTGTTTTTACGAGGGAACAGTATAATGTATTTACGTATTCACAAAATTAATTTCCCAAGATTTCTTATTATTATTATTATTATTATTATTATTATTATTATTATTATTATTATTATTATTATTATTAATTATTATTATTTTATTTATGTTATCATTTATTATTTTTATTTTTATTAAAATACTTTCTTTTTATTTTTTTTATTTTTAGTTTCAAAAATTACTACTACATATTATTTTACTATTTTCATTAGTATTATTATTATCATTATTATTATTGTGTATTCATATTTTACCGTTTTTTTATTTAATTTTACTTTGAATATTATTTTATTTTAGTATTTTTATTTTTATTTTTATTAATTATTTTTATTTTTATTTATTTATTTTCATTATTATTATTATTATTATTATTATTATTATTTATTATTATTATTATTATTATTATTATTATTATTATTATTATTTTTATTTCTTTTTTATTATTTTTTCTTTTATAATTTATATAATTATTTTTTTACTAATTTTTATTTTTGTGTATTTAATTTTAATTTTTTTTTTGTTTTTTTCAATTTTATTTTATTGTTATTATTATTATTATATTATTATTATTATATTATTATTATTCTTATTATTATTATTATTATTATTACTATTATTATTTCTTTTTTTTTATTATTTTATATTTAATATAATTAATTTTTACTATTTTGTATTTTTTTTATATTTGTATTAGTATTATTTTTTACTTGTATTTTATTTTTATATTTTATTTTGAATTTTATTACTTATATTTTCGTTTTATTTCTTTGTTATATTTTTATTTATATTTTCAAAATTATTTTATATATTATTTTACAATTTTTATCTGTACTTTCATTATTTGTATTTTTATTTGTTCTTTTTATTTTTATTTTAATTTAATTTCAATTTGTATTATTAATACTTTATTAATTTTTCTAATATCTTTATATTAATATTTTTATAATTTATATTTTATTAGTATTATTATTGTATTATTTTATCATTATTATTTTTATTTTCATTATTTTTACTTACATGTTTATCATTTTAATTTTTTTCAAAATTATTACTATTATTTTGTTGTTTTTATTTTCATTATTTTTATATAAATTATTATTTTAGATTTTTTTTATTTGAAATTAATATTAATATTTATATTTATATATATATATGTTTTGTTTTATTACTTTTATATTCATTTTTTATCTTTTTATTATTGTTATTTTAAATTTTAATTTTTATTTTTTTATTGATATTTTTAGTTTTATATTTATTATCATTTTATTTTCCCATTATTTTTATTTTTTATTCCAATTTTTTGTATTCTTATTTTTATTTTTTATTTTATTTTTTAATTTTTATTGATTTTATTTTATTTCTATTGTTCTAGTTTTCTTTATTATTATTTTATTATCTTCACTTTTATTTTTTTAATTAATTTTTATCTATTTTTATTTTTATTATAATTATTATTTTTAACGTTATTTTCATTTATATTTTTATTTTATTATTTTAATTATTGTTATTTCCATTTTAATTTATATTATTTTCATTATTTTTATTTACAAAAACTTTACTGTTATTGTCTTATTTTTATTATTACTAATCTTATTTTTATTATTATATTATTTTTATTTTTTATTTTTATTTTTATTTTTTATAATTATTATTTGTATTTTCAAATTTTATTATCAGTTTACTAATTGTTATTTATACTTTTATATTTTTTATTATTTTTTTTAGTATCTATATTATATTTTATTTTTATTTTTTATTTTTATTTTATGTTCTTATTATCATTTTTCCAATTGTATCTCTATTTATATATTTTTATATTCTTTTTTAAATCATGTTTAATTTTTCACTTGTATTTTTATTATATATATTTATATTTATTAATTTCATCTTTATTTTAACAATATTTTATTTATATTTAATTTTTATTATTTTTATTTATATATTAGGTTTAATTTTTCGTATCTCCTTATTTTTACCTTTATTCTGGCTGTAAAGCATCATTTAGACATGTTAAATTAAAAGTAATTACTGCCTCACCTGCAGGACTTTTCTTTAGTTCTGTTTTCATAATTATGGTTTTTTCATTGTTGCTTAAACTGGCGAGCAATGCACCGAAGGTTGGCATGTCTTAGACATGAAATTAGGAAAGTCAATTTTAATTTTATTCAAAGACGGCATATTGTGTAGTTAAACATTCGTAGTGAATCCCGTAGAGTTTATCAACGATCAATTTTTATTCCAAGTCTGGATTCTGACCATTCCTTGGTACTACTTAGACAGGTTAGTAGACCACATAAGGAGGTCATTTTCACATGTAGGGTCAAGATCAGTGTATATATTTATATTTCAGTCTTACTGAAATACTATGATATCATAGTAATCAAAGGCATTCTCTCTCTCTCTCTCTCTCCTGATATTTTTCAATCTTTTGCCTTTTACTCTGGTGTCACATGGTATTGCGACATCAATGAGTGATACTTTCTTCTTAATGTTGTCAATCAACATCACGTCTGGTCTATTGGCACATATCACCTTTTGTGTATTGATACCACAGTCCCCGACGATATTTGTTTCATCGTTTTCTATCACTAAGGTCCTCCCCATTTATTCTCTGCTCTTCATATTTCAGTTCTCAAAGAGGGAAGGCGGTGTCTTTTTAACTATGTTCTCAATTTAACATAAGTAAAATATGGTGTCTGGTGCCACATAAATCAGGAATACACAAGGAAATGTTAAAGTTTTTATTGATTTCCAAGAAATATTTCGGTATATGACGTCATATCTGTAGTATGACGTCATCATCCGTTTAGCAAATTTCAGTTACTACTAGAAATAATATTAAGCAGAGATTTCTTTGAAGAATTACAATTACAGTTACCTTAAGAATGTGTAATGAATAACATTTCAACTAAATTACAAATACTACAAGCCTGCCTTCATCGCACAGTCGTCCAGGTGTAAAGGGGGCGTGGAATACAGGCAATAGATGACAACAAGCAGATTTCTTTCGCTCCTGATGCAACCACCTTACTTATGCCAACCTTTTGTATGACCAGCATACGCCTGTGTAAGAGACTCTCCTGCCATGCCCAGGATGGGGCTATAAAGAACCTAGACCCGCACCAAACAAGAGGCTTCTGGGATATGGTGTGGGGATATGAGGCTACCTCTCTGTGTAGAGGACTGTAAGATTGGTCTGGAGGTATATAAGGAACTGCTTGGGCCATGGGACTGTGAACAGGAAGGAGGAGGCTTAAAATCCTTTCCTAGCTGTACGGTATAACCTCCATAGTACATACCTTAGAGCGGTGAGGTCGGGTGTCTCTCGACTAGACAGGTGGCAAATACATCTTAACGTGGTTGAGGCTTTCCTTTGTAACGAATTGGAGTCTGTCAACCCGAGCTCCGTAAGGAATCTCATCCTCGCGAATGATGGAAATCTGCGCACCAGTGTCATCGAAAGCTCGGACCTGGTGGGCAGGATAGCGACCTCTGGTAGGTGCAGCAAATATAGGGCCCTGCGCTGGAGGGACTACTAGAACTGAAGGATTATCCGTCCCTGTCATTGGAATGACAGTAAACGCAGCTGCTTTCTTGGGGCATCTCGACCAGGAAGCGGTGTGCCCATGTACTTTGCACAAGTCGTAGAAAGTCTTGCCGAAGTCGTGCTTGGGTCCCTCTTCTGTAGTACTTTTGTCATGTGAATCATGGCTACTTCGAAGAGTAGTGGGGACAGTGAGTCGCCCTGGAAGATCCCTCTCCTTATGTTAACCTCTCTTAGTCTTATCCCAGGCCTTGTAAATACTGTATTCCAGATGCACATTGAATTTTTGAAGGAGCTGATGGTGCTTTACTCTGCCCCATATATGTTCAAGGATTCTATTAGCCATGTGTGTGGTATCATATCGAAGGCATTCTTGTAGTCGATCCGTGCCATGCTTAGGTTGGTGTTCCTTCTCTCACTATTCTTCATTACTATTTTTTCTATCAAGAGTTGGTCTTTTCTGATCTTACACTTCCTTCTGCAGCCTTTATGTTGGCGGCTTCCAATATTATTATTATTATTTTTTTAATTTATTTGTGTCATTATTTATTATTTTATTTTCGTTTAAATTACATTCTTTTTTCCCCAAAATTATTAATACATATTTTACCCTTTTTAATGTTATTAGTATCATTATTATTATTTTAACTTTTTATTATTATTTTTTAAATTTTGTTTATAATTTTATTTTATTTGCATTGATGTTATTTTTATTTTTATAATTTTTTTATCATTATGATTTTTATTTTTACTATTTTCACTTTTTTGTGTATAATTTTAATATTTATGTTCAAAGTTATTACTATTGTTTTTATATCTATTCTTATTTTTATGTTTTTTAATTTTTATTATTAATAGTTTAATCATATTTTACCGTTTTTTTTTTATTTTTTAATATATATAATAATATTATTATTATTTTTACTTACTTTTATTATTATTTTTATTTCTATTATTTTATTTCCATTATTATTATTTCTATTTTTATTATTTTTGTTTTTATGTGTATTACATTAATTTTTATTTTTATTATTTTTTTATAATTTATATAATTATTTTTAATAATTTTTTTTATTTTTATATTTATATTACTATTAATTTTACTTTTATTTCATTTACATTTTTTATTTTATTGATATTATTCTATGTTTTATGCAAATTAGTATTATTTTATTGTTCTCATTATTTTTATTTTATTTTTATATTTATAGTTCAGTAGTGTTTTTATTGTTATTATATATTTTATTTTTTTTTTCATTTTATTATTTATATTTTCCTTATTATTTCATTATGTTATTTTTTGTTTTTGTTTTTATTTTTATTTTCAAAATTATTACTATTCATTATTTTACAATTTGTATCTATATTTTCATTATTTATATTTTATTTGATAATTTTATTTTCATTTTATTTTGAATTTGTATCATTATTGTTTTATTAATTTCACTAATATTTTTGTTATTACTATTTTTATAGTATATTTTTATTAAGTATTATTGTTTTATTATTTTAAAATTATTATTTTTATTTTCATTATTTTTACCTACATGTTTATTATTTCAATTTTTGTTCAAAATTATTGGTATTATTTTATTTTTGTTTTCATTATTTTTTCATAAATTCTTATTATTTTTTATTTTCATTATTATTATTTCATTAATATTATATTTTATTTTTTTTATTTTTTATATATATATATTATTTATATTTTATATTTATATTATTTTATTATTTTTATTTTTATATTTATATATTTTTTACTTTTTTTATATTCATTTTTATCTATTTTTTATATTATTTTTAATTTTATTTTTTATTTTTTCATTATTATTTTTAGTTTTTATTCTAATTTTTATTATTTTTAATTTTATTTTTTATTTTTTCATTATTATTTTTAGTTTTTATTCTAATTTTTATATTATTTGTTATTAGTATTGCAATACTTTTTATTTTTCATTTTTTTTTATTATTATTGTTTTTTTTTTATTCTAGTTTCTTTATCATTATTTCATTATTTTTACTTATATTTTTATTATTTTCAATTTATTTTTATTTTGAATTATTTATTTTATTAATTTCTATTTTTATTATATTATTGTTATTTTATTTATATTATTTTCATATTTATTTTTATTAATGTTATTTCCATTTTATTTTTTTTAGTATGTTTAATATCTTAAATTTACAAAAATATTACTATTATTTCTTATTTTTGTTATTACTAATCTTGTTTTTATTATTTATTATATTATTTTATTTTTTCTTATATTTTTATTTATATATTTATTATTTGTATTTTGAAATGTTATTATTATCATTTTATTAATTGTATTTATAGTTTTATAGCTTTATTATTATTATGTTTATTTTTATTGTTATATTTTTATTTTCATTTTTTAAATTTTATTTTCATATTTATTGTTTGTACTTGAAATATAATTTTTCTAATTGTATTTATTTATATTTATATATATTTTTTTATTTTTTATTCATTTTTTTATTATTTATATATTTGTATTTATTAATTTCATCTCTTATTTTATTATTATTATTTTATTCATATTTAATTTTTTTCCATTGTTGTTATTTCATTATTGTTGAAGTTAACCATCTTTTAAACATGTTAAATTAAAAGTAATTGCTGCCTCACCTGCAATAATTTTATGTAGGTCTGTTTTCTTTTTTTATGTTTTTTTCATTGTTGCTTAAACTGGTGAGCAACGCACCGAAGGTTGGCATGTTTAAGACAACCAATTATGAAAGTTAATTTTGATTATAGTCAAAGATGGCTAAGGCTGTAGTTAAACATTCGTTGTAGAACCCGTAGGGTTTATCAAGTGTCCATTTTTCTTCCAAGTCTGGATTCTGACCATACTTTGATACTACATAAACAGGTTAGTAGAGGGCTTAAGTAGGTAATTTTCACATGCAAGGTCAAAATCAGTGTATATATTTAGATTTCAATTTTTACAGATAAACTATGATATCAAAGTCTCTCTCTCTCTCTCTCTCTCTCTCTCTCTCTCTCTCTCTCTCTCTCTCTCTCTCTCTCTCTCTCTCTCTCTCTCTCGTATTTTTCAGGAAGCTGATGGTGCTTTCCTCTATCCTATACATGTTCTAGGATTGTATTAGCTTTGTGTGTGGTATCATGTCGAAGGCTTTCTTGTAGTTGATCCATGCCATGCTTAGGTTGGTTGTCCTTACTATTATTCATTACCATTTTGCCTATCAGGAGCTGGTCTTTTGTGCCCCTACTCTTCCTTTTGCAGCCTTTCTGTTGGTGGGGGATGGTGTTTGTATCCTCTAGGTAGTTGTACCGCCTGTCACTGATACCTGTTAGAAACGTCCACATTATTATTATTATTATTATTATTATTATTATTATTATTATTATTATTATTATTATTATTAATTATTTTGATAAAGGGAAAATGATAATATAAAAGAATACATTTATAGCAGAGAAGAAGATACTCGCTACCTTTCTTTGTACGACTGTAGGCTACGTGCTTATGACTGTCACCTTTTCCTTGTAATTCAGTTGTATGATTATATTTATAGCATTTTTGTTAAGATATAATTGTTTGGGGGAGAGTCCAGGAACTTGTTAGTATCTGGAAACCATGGCACTGCGTCTTTAATTATTAGAAGGAGAGGAGTTCACACCGGCACTGAGGAAATTAGTATTCCAGGACTTCTGGAACTAAGCCTTAGGACATCCTACTACACTCCAAGACTCCTGGAGACCAGCCTTTGTTTATATTATTATTATTATTATTATTATTATTATTATTATTATTATTATTATTATTGTTGTTGTTGTTGTTGTTATTATTTTTTTTGCGGATTTCAAAATCGACCCTCTTGGATACTACCTGAAGTGGACTGCGCAATAGCTTCTTTGCAAAGTTGATATTGACTGATGTCTGTTTTTTTTTTTTTATGAAATTCAAAACATGAGGTAAAGTTTTTTTTTTTTTTTGAGCATTCGATAAAGTGACTGAAAGAAATATTTTTTATCGATAATTTTTTAAGGCATTTGGTAGGCTCATTTAACTGCTCGTTGTCAAGTTTTTTGCTTTATGCATGTAACAAATTGAAAAAGGAACGAATTGAAGTTAATTCCCAGGTGAATGATTCATGTTGCAGTTATTGCAATCACCAAAACAAAATCAGTGAAGGTAGGGAGAGTAATTTATGATTTATAGGATTTTTTTTATAGGATTGCTTTTGTTCATTTTCATTCAGATATGGCGGTGATAAAACTAATCTGAGTTAGGTTTTTATATTTTGTCTAATGGCTATGGATGTTGTGTGTCAATGAGTTTATTGATTTCTAATTTCACATTTGAGTCGCATTTATTTTTGTTAAGATGACAGTTTCTTTTCAGTTCATTTATTTCCGATGTGTATGACCTGTGGTGGTCTGATGCCATTTCAATTCAATTTGATTCGTATGTAACCACTGAGTGTAGTGATATTTATGAGATACTGTATTAATATTTTTGATAATCTATATTTTTTGTTTATCGAATGAGAGTTCTTGTCAATGTTTTTTAGCGGCAAGATTTATAAAGGAAGAAGGAGAAGAAGGAATGTCGTACTATCCTCTTACAAAAATTATTTTCCATAAGGCTAAAAAGAAGTCATGATATTGGGGGGGGTTATTTCTGTCCATTTTGCGTCAAATCATCTCTCGCTAATCCCCACAAATTCCCGCAGTATAATTGCAGCGGAAATGGAAAATCTCTGGAAATTCAGACCGCCCCTAGATTACGGGTTGTTCCGGGGTTTAATTAATTTCCGAAACTGAGCATGCTTACCTGGCGGTCACCATTCGTACATTTGATAAAATATTTAACCTTTGGCCTTTTTTGCGGGGGTGGGGGGGGGGGTGGGGGAAGCGGGTGGTCACCATTCGTACATTTGATAAAATATTTAACCTTTGACCTTCATTTTTTTGGGGGGGTCGGGCGGGAGGGGAGCGGGCGGTTACCATTCGTACATTTGATAAGATATCTGACCTTTAACCTTCATATTTGGGTCGGGCGGGGGAGGTGGGAAGCGGGCTGTGGTGGTGAATTATTAGTCAGCCTTCAATTGAGTGATTTTTTAATATAATTAGGAATGTTGTACCTCTAGGAGAGGCTATTGTGACTTTTCTCCGTGAAGAAAAAGTCCACTGTTTGGTTAAGTCCTTCCCTGCTGCCTTTCTGCTCCACTGTCTCCTTTCTCTTGTTATTTTCTGCGGGTAAGACATGAAAGTGGGTATCCAGATGCCCGTGCGATTGACCTGTGCTCTGGAAAGGTTTGCAACGTCCTTCGATTCCAGCCTGTCAGCTAAATACAAAATGTTGTCAGAGATCAATCCGTGATATATTTTTCTTTTAAGCAGGCGATCTGGACACATTTTCCGATTAATGTGACCAACAGTTTATATATTATACGTTTGCATGATACATACAATAATACTACATACATACATACATACATACATACATATTATATATATATATATATATATATATATACTATATATATATATATATTATATGTACATATATGTATAAAGTATATATCCTAATGTTAAGACCGCAGGTTTGTTAGCTATGAAAAATACAAAATAGCTTAAAATTTGTCATATATATATATATATATATAATTATATATTATATATATATATATATATATTATATATATATATATATATATATATATATATATATACGTGAAAACTGAAGTAAATCTCATCTCTCGTAGCTAAGTAGCTTCGAGGTGAGATCATCACTTTTCCAACCGTGCGTAGGTTTTAATCCCACCAGGGAGAAGAGGGTTTCTCCATTTGTTTCTCCTTTCAGCAGAAATAGTTACAAAAATTGATAAGTATTTGAGAAGTTAAGCCGTCATTATGTTTTATGTGCATAACCAATGATATTCTGTTGTTAAATTTCAATATCGGATTTACTAAGATGGGAAATTTTTCCTCTGTTGAAGAATTAATACATATACTCAGCCCTTTCACTTACATGATTAAACTGCTGTACAATATAGTAATAATAATAATAATAATTTCACAAGAGATGCCCCTGGGGTTCCATGAGAATGCCCTAGGGGGTCCGCGACACAATGAAAAATTTAATATTTTTTCAACGCCAGAAAAAAATTGTGGCTGTTCTCACTAATTTAACTTTGTATTGAATTTAAAGCAATGAAAACTATTGAAAATATTTTACATATTTACTTTTACTTACTTTGCGCAGGAATATGCTAATATTAAATGTACTGCGTTCTACAGGGTATCCCGATATATAATTATAACTTTTGATTGGCTGGGGTCCTCGGTTGGGAATCATCGTATCTTGGGGTCCTGGGTATGGTCAAATTTCGGAACTCTTCTTTTTTCCCACCATTATCCCTAGATTAAGGGGTCGGTTGCCTGATGCGCCTTCTCCACTGCCTTCTATCAAAGGCATCATCAGGCATGGTTTATTGTCTGGCAAAGGGGGCTTTTACGACCGCATGCCTTTACTGTCATCAACCACAGTTATTGGCAGTGGGCCTAGCCTTTTACTAAAACGTACGACTGCGAGGCAGCAGCTGTCCTTTTAATCGCCTTTTACAACACGTAGGACCTACGGTGGTAGTATTATACCCCTACCACAGGATCAGGTCAAGTTTCGGAACTGCTGCCTTACAGTATCCTTGGTTATTTCCCAGTTCCTGTTCATGTTATGTTGAATTTCTATACAATAACCACCTGGGCTGCGTAGACAGCTGCTTATCCGTTCTTGGCCAAAAAGCCACAGCACTGATCAGCTTTTTATTTCTCTTAGATTTGGGTCATTGGGTCGTTTATAGCAATGTTTAAACTTTTCTGTAATGAGTATTTGAGAGTGAAGTTTGTTTAGATTCAGTTTCTTTTTGAACTTTGGTTCGTAATTACTATGAGAGAGACACATAAAACTGTAAGGAGAGGTAAGAAAGTTTGGTATATATATTTGTGTATGTACGTATGTATGTGTGTGCATGTATACATATACATACGTAAATATACATACATACATACATACATACATACATACATATACATACACGAGTATATAAATCAAAGAATGAAAATCATCTCGGGCATATGACGGAAATTTCGAATAAAAAAATAAGAGTAAAAAAAAATGACAGAACGAGAAGAGCAAAGAATTTCGCGCAAAGAAAAACTTATCCCAGAAACCAAACAGAGGCATTATTTTGAACTGGAGAATTATGAACAAGGAAAAAGATGAAGTCGAGGTTTTGTGAAAAATGATAAAACTGTAAATCTGGGTCGAAGAAGTTTGCAGAAGACAGGAGCCGAAAGAGCTGAAAATAGAGCCACGATAAATGATGCTGTTCCCAGACTGAGAGGAAAGGGGAAGGTGATTAGTTTTTAACAAGGTTTCTCAGAGAGAGAGAGAGAGAGAGAGAGAGAGAGCGAGCAAATAAGAAAGGGTCTGAGAAATTTATGTGTATAAGATATAAAGCTTGCGAGAGAGAGAGAGAGAGAGAGAGAGAGAGAGAGAGAGAGAGAGAGAGAGAGAGAGAGAGAACAAATAAGAAAGGATCAGAGAAATTTTAACTATAAGACATAATGCTTGCGGAGAGAGAGAGAGAGAGAGAGGAGAGAGAGAGAGAGAGAGAGAGAGAGAGAGCAAATAAGAAAGGATCAGAGAAATTTTAACTATAAGACATAATGCTTGCGGACCTTACCTTACAGACCTTACAGTTCGTTCGGGTGACCCCAGGTCCCTCAGTGTGAGGCACCTCTAATGTCTACCAGAGTTGCTAGTACATCTTCCGGTATATTTTGCATCTTCCAATCTGGATGGTCTGGGATGCAGTTTAGATATTTGTCGAGCTTATTCTTAAACACATCTACGCTCACTCCTGATATATTCCTCAGATGAGCTGGCAACGCATTGAATAGACGCTGCATTATCGATGCTGGTGTGTAGTGGATTAATGTCCTGTGTGCTTTCCTTATTTTTCCTGGTATTGTTTTGGGCACTATTAATCTACCTCTGCTTGCTCTTTCTGATATTTTTAGTTCCATGATATTTTCTGTTATTCCTTCTATCTGTTTCCATGCCTGAATTATCATGTAGCGTTCTCTTCTCCTTCTAGACTATATAATTTTAATGATTGTATCTTTCCCAGTAGTCAAGGTCCTTACTTCTTCTATTCTAGCTGTAAAGGACCTTTTGTACACTCTCTATTTGTGCAATATCCTTTTGATAGTGTGGGTACCATATCATATTGCAATATTCAAGTGGACTACGAACATATGTTTTATAAAGCATAATCATGTGTTCAGCTTTTCTTGTTTTGAAGTGCCGTAACAACATTCCCATTTTTGCTTTACATTTGCCAAAAGAATTGCTATTTGATCATTGCATAACATGTCCTATTCATCATCACACCAAGGTCTTTAACTGCTTCCTTATTTGTGATTGTCTCATTATTAGGTCCCCTATATGCATATAGCTTCCTTCTCTGTCTCCATAATTTATTGATTCAAATTTATCAGAGTTAAATACCATCCTATTTTCCTCTGCCCAATCATATACTTTGTTAAGGTCTCTTTGTAGAGCGTTCCTATCTTCATCACAAGTAATTTCTCTACTTATTCTTGTGTCATCAGCGAAACTACTCACTACCGAATCCTTAAACATTACTGCCTCTGTCTTCAATCATAATAACAAACAGTATTGCAGCTAACACCGTACCTTGTGGCACACCGGATATTACCTTGGTTTCATCCGATTTCTCATCATTTGCAATAACTATCTGTTTTCTGTTGTGTAAAAATTCTTTTAACCATCTTCCTATTTTATCTTACGATATTGTGTTTTTCTAATTTTCTTTGCTAATATATTATGGTCTACTTTGTCAAAAGCTTTTGCAAAGTCTAGATATACCACATCTGTTTCATTTTCCGCTTTTCATATTTTTGAATATGTTCTCACGGTGGACTAACAGTTGGGTTTGTGTACTTTTTCCGGGTACGAAACCGTGTTGTCCTATATTAAACAAATTATTTTTTATTAAATGTTTCATAATATTTTTCTGCATTACCCTTTCATACACTTTCATAATGTGATTGTTTAGACTCACAGGCCTATAATTACTTGCCTCAAGTCTTGATCCACTTTTGAAAGTAGGGGTGATATATGCTAATTTGTGCTCATCATAAATCTTGCCTGTATCTACACTTTGTCTTAATAATATTGCAAGTGGCTTTGCGATAGAATGAACTACTTTCTTTAACAAAATAGCAGGGATTCCATCAGGCCCGGCAGCAGCTCCATTTTTAATTTCATTAATTGCCTGCACAATATCAGCTTCATTAATTTCTATGTCAGCTAAAATATTCACTATTTTCGTCCCTTACTTCTATATCATTATCTTCATTATCTATAGGGAGTGAATCTCTCTTATATCGTTCTGCAGTATGTTGCAAATTCCTTTTTTTCATTCGTTTAATCTCCCTTCAATTCTCAGAGGGCCTATTTCCTATTCTTCTTTATTCATCTTCTTCGCATATGAGTATAATAGTTTGGGGTTTTTTGCTGATATTTAATAGGGTTTTTTCTTCCAATTCCCGTTTTTGTTTTTTCATTTTCTTTTGATCGTATAATCTTTTTAGTTCTATAACTTTCCATGCATTTTTTTCTTTTGCAAGACCTTTTTTCCACTTTCTGATTTTCTGGAACAAGATCCTTCTGTCTCTTGGTATGCATGAATGATGTTTACTTTTCTTCTTCGGTATATATTTATCCACTATTTTCTCTAATATTTTGATATAATATCTCCGTATTTACTCTTATGTCATCGCTTACTCTTTTCGAAAATGTTATCCCAATCTTTGTTTAGTTCTTCATTTATTTCTGACCATTTTATATTTTTACTGTAGAAGTTGTATTTTCCATATCCTTCCCACTTTTTTCATTTCTTGCTTATCTCTGTTTTCACTTGCTTTGGAATGAACTGTTAATTCTATGACATTATGGTCTGAAATACTCGCATTATAAACTATTATTTCTTTAACATAATTCACCTCGTTCACAAATACTAGGTCTAAAGTATTTTCCTTTCTTGTTGGCAGGTGATTTATTTGTTGAATGTTGTATTCTAGTAGCATATCTAATAGCTTTCGAATTGCCTCTTATCTTCTGCACTACTATTACTCTCTTTTTATATGTATAAGTACATCCACAATCTCCTATTCGTTCTTTCCATTCTACGAAAGGAAAGTTGAAGTCACCAGATAGGAGAATAGTCCAGTCCTTGTGATTTCTACATATATCATCCAATTTTTCAGTTATTAAGTCAAACTCTTTAGTATTAGGAGGTCTATATATTACTATGTTCATTAATTTTTCAGATTCAAATTCTACCGCTATTAGTTCACATTCTGAGTTACTATATTTCTCATATATTTTTCCTTGTTTTTGTCTTTCCCATATATTGCGGTTCCCCTTGATTCCTATTTTTTCTATCTGATCTATAAGTTTGGAACCCTTTTATTTGATCATCATTCCCAGTCTCTTTGGGAATACCAGGTTTCACTTATATTCATTATGTCTATTTTCTTTTCAATTTGGGTTAGTTCTTCTAAGTACTCTATTTTTTCTTTTTGAGTTACTCGTAACTAAACCCTGCGCATTCATCACTATGATGGTTTGCGTGTTTTCTCCTTCATTTAATATTGGTAGTAATAAGGATTTTCCCATGTCTCTTTCCTGTTCTGGTATGTTGTTCTTTTTTCATTTCCAGAAATTCTGACATTAAAAAATCCAACTTTTCCATAATATTTGATCTTCCTTCAAACATAATTCTTCATTTGTGTCTGAATCTGCAATTTTCTCCGTTTCTGCATATCCTCTTGCATAATAAATACAGTTATTATCCCTTGAGTAGAATTTGGAGCTGATGCATTGAAATTTTTTGCTGACATCTCTGCTATCTCATTGGTGGTTTGCTTTTCTCTTTTACCTGATATTCTAGATTTCTCTCTTTATTTGTTTCTTTCTTATTTTGGATTTTATTACTTGGTTGGTTATTTATTTGATTATGATTCATGGCTACAAGGTGCATATATTTACATTTTTTGTCGAACTTACATCCTTTTCCTTCTTTTAGGTTTTTGCATATTTTTTGGATGCAGATCTCTGCAATCATCCCCATCCATCTAGGTATGCACAATTTACCATATATTTCATAGTTGTGACATACCTTAGGATGTTTGTAGTAACATCTTTCTCCAAATCTGCAATTCCCTCTTTTCAAAAGGTTGCAGATTTTTGTCTTTCTTGTCCATTTTTTCCTCTTTCCCGTCATTGTGTAGATCTGGGTAGAGCCTCTTCGGTGAGAGAGAGAGAGAGTAGAGAGAGAGAGAGAGAGAGAGAGAGAGAGAACAAATAAAGTGATAAATTTATGTGTATAAGATATAAAGCTTGCGGAGAGAAGAGAGAGAGAGAGAGAGAGAGAGCAAATATGAAATGATCTCCGAAATTATTGTGTAAAATATAAAGCTTAAGGAGAGAGAGAGAGAGAGTGAGAGAGAGAGAACGAACAAATAAGAAAGCTTCTGAGAAATGTATGGCTTTTGAATATATATAGCTTACTGAGAGAGAGACAGAGAGACAGAGAACTAATAGGAAAAAGTTTGAAAAATGTATTATGAGTTCTACTACAAATAAGGCTTCACGGAGGCAAGGAAGAGGATTAGAGTTATAAAAAGCTGTTTGGACGTTTTATTAGAGGTTAACGTCCACAAAACATACAAATGCCTCCGAGAAGAGAAAGGAAGAGAAGCATATTATAACATCGATGAGAAAGTATTTGTCAGGTTCTTACATAAAAGACTACGGAGAGGAATTGGGTACATTCAGTTTTAGTTTTCTGTAAAAGAAAATTGTTGAGATGCATATTGTTCTGTCCGTCCGCGCTTTTTCTGTCCGCCCCTAGGTCTTGAAGACTACTGAGGCTAGAGGGCTGCAAATTGCAATGTTGATCATCCACCCTTCAATCATCAAACATAACAAATTGCAGCCCTCTCGCCTCAGATGTCTTTATTTTTTCTAAGGTTAAAGTTAGCCATGATCTTGCGTCTAGCACTACTATAGGTGCCAACAACACAGAACACCACCGGGACGTAGCTGAAAGTTTCATGGGCCGCGACTGCGAGTTTCACACAGCATTATACGCTGTACAGAAAATTCTACTGCACCGAAGAAACTTTGGCGCAATTTTTGTTTACTTCTTCATATCTGTTGTTGCTGTTGCTTCAAATGGTGTCATATCTGTTGTTGCTGTTGCTTCAAATGGGTGTGGTGTAGTTTTTTTTCAGTCACGTAGGAAATGGGGATCTCGAATGCTGGATTCTATAACAGCATTTACATGATCGATAACACAATGTGAATCAACCCGGGTTGGGGGGGGGGGGGGGGGTTAGGTTGTGCTATCAGTGCAGCTCACTCTGGCATGACTTAAGTTTCTTTGCAGCGTCCCCTTGACCCCTAGCTGCAACCCCTTGCATTCCTTTTACTGTACCTCCGTTCATAATACCTGTCTTTTACCTTACTTGCCACCCTCTCCCAACAATTGTTTGATAGTGCAACTGCCATGTTTTCCTCCTGTTACACCTTTCAAACCTTTTCCTCTTAATTTCCCTTACAGCCCTGAATGACCTCAAAGGTCCCAGTGCATATATAAATTACGTGGATTCAAGACTTGAACTGATACAAAAGCACATAAAACAAGAGTTCCATTGTCGATATCAACCCCGTGAAGGGGAATGCAGGACCCTATACTCTGTTTTTTTTCCATCTGTCCAACCGCCTGTGGTGTTTGCGTATGGTAACACTGCGTCTCAGGCTTTAGATAGTTACGCTATGTGTAAGTTTTAGGTAAATAAAAGGATATCTGGGTGTACATTTTCAACTGAAAAGTGTTTTAATAATTTACTGTATGCGAATTACACCGTTAACATTCGAAATAGGATATTGTTATTATTGTTGAATGTAAGCTGAATGTAACTATCTAAAGCCCGGGACGCAGTGTTACCATACGCAAATACCACAGGCGGGTGGACAGATGGTAAAAACACCGAGTATAGTTAGGTTTAGAGGAAGGTATGTGAAGCTTTACTCTCAATGACATTATAGAAACAACTGGGTCTTTAAGATCAACGTGGTTATTAGATTCAATTGTAGCCAACTACGTGAGTTATTGTGTAAAAGAGGCAATGTATACATAATAAGGGAGAGAGAGAGAGAGAGAGAGAGAGAGAGAGAGAGAGAGAGAGAGAGAGAGAGAGAGAGAGCCAACTGCGTGAGTTACTGTGTAAAAGAGGCAATGTATGCATAATAAGAGAGAGAGAGAGAGGCACACAGCAGTGAAAATACATGAAACATCCATATTCTAGGAATATGCGAAATTCCGTGATAAATATTTTGCAGAAGAAAACGCGGCCAAAGGTGAGAGTAGGTTGGTTTAAGCTGTAAAAACAAATTAATTTTAGATTTCGCCTCTTGCATATTCAGCTCTTCGCTCATAAAT
>NC_061102.1:17589180-17606680 GCF_015104395.2 Macrobrachium nipponense
GATTAACAGTTTTATCAAATGGAGAAAAAGTATTCCAGCGAATATTATTGTGGTCAGGTCGGCAAGGTGACCTCGTCGTGATTATGGTATCGCGGGTTCGTTTCCCGCTACCGAACATCATGATTTCTTTCATATTTCCTTGAAGTTGGATCTCGAGGCTTTGTAGTGACAAGCGTATCCAAAAAAGAGCAAAGAATTTGAGAAGTTAAGAAGGCATTGTGGCTATCACATTTACATATGTATCTGTTGAAAATGACCAGTAGATTCTACATGTATGTATACATACATATATTTACATCTACATATACTTATATAATTGTATACACATAAACATAGCACATAATTCTAATCTTGTTAGGAATTATATAAACACGTCCGATGAAGGAAAAACATCCCCATACAAATGAAACTGGGTGAACGGAAGAGTGATATGATTTGGGTAGTTGGTTTGCTTGTTTGTATGGTGTTTTACGTTGCATATATATATATATATATATATATATATATATATATATATATATATATATATATATATATATGTATACACATATATACATATATTTCATGCAAAATATAAGAAGATGAAAAAAAAAAAAGGAGGCGTCCTTACAACTAACTCCGGCTATTATGCAACCGTCCCTTATTATGCCATTCCTCCTGCAGAGTGAGATAAGCGACAGTCGCCCTTTGCTTCCTCCAGTCTTTGGTAAGCTGGCTGTCACACCGGCCGTCACACGTCGTCTCAATGGGATTTCGGATTAGGAATGTGGCAAGAGCGGGAAGGTAGAATTTATGGAATTCATGAGTGTTATTTTTTTCTTTATTTTTTTTTCGATTCTTTTTTTCGCTCATATTGCAAGGCGAGTGTGCGCTTGTGTTGTGCATGCATACTCGTATGCACACTTGCGCACATACGCTGTGTAGGGCGCGCCCCCCTTGAGGGGGCACGAAGGGGGGCTGCCAGGTGGCGCGCCAATGCTGGATAAAGGAGATAATTATATCTGAAAACTATTAATTATGATGGAATTCAGAATTTCAAAATACTGAGAAAATATTTCAGATATAAATATGAAATTTAGTTGTCTAAATATATAAACTATTTCAAATTCTATATTAAGGAATTAATATTATATATATATATATATATATATATATATATATATATATATATATATACAATATTGTGAATTATTGACATATGCCGACTATGCCAGTAAATTACAGTATTTAAGTAGGGGGGGTGGCAGAGAATGTGCCATTCAATGAAGGGGAGCGAGAATTAGAAAAGGTTGGAAACCACTGGTGTGTGTAATACATATGAATTCTTCCGTCGAGCTTCCAAACCGTTTGACTCTTGACATCCAAATTCCCCATTTTGGAGATTAGTTTCCGTCGCTTAATTGAAACGTATTCAATGGGCGTTGACGGTCTTGCCGCCGGTTGACAGCTGCAGTTCGTGGGTTTCCTCTCCTCCCCAGGCCTCGGGGATCCTTCGGAAAGCGTGTCCTATCGTCCTAAAAGAAGTGATCCATTTGTGCCATGTCAGTTTGCTCGGGTGATCCTCTTTCGTTCCACTAGTAATAAAGGCTGGTACGTCTTTTTTATGGTTAATTATTAGATGTTCTTGTGTTCTTTCGTTAATAAGGCTGTATTATTATCAGATCTTAATTAGCTTATCTGCTTTATTATTAATTTATATCTTCTCATTCTTTGTACTTCTTTTCCGGGAATAATTATTCTATGCGATTTTGACATTACCCCAAAGATCAATGAACTGGTGTGAAGTAGGCGTAGGCGTGCTTTTATTCCTTATTGGAATATATTGTTTTGATTTTTTTGTACCGTAATATTTCATACATTGTATTTTAAGGGGATACAGTTTTTTTTTAAATAGCCTGATGTGTATTATTTATCTGAATGATTTTATAACGCTTCCATATCTTGCAATATATCCAGAGTCACAACGCCTCTTTAAAACCCGTCGTCATTCCCGCGCATTATCATCCATTATATCACTCACCACGCATCCCCTATTCAGTCCCGCTTCAGTTTCGAGCACGAATGTCGCATACGGGGAACCTCATTTATAACCGGAATATCTTTTTATTCGGCTCAACTCTTTTCCTTTCTTTTCTTTTTCTTCTTCTCCTCCTCCAGCGGTCTTTGCATCGAGCGCGGCAGTCAGACATTTCTGAAGACTCGAGATTACCTTTCATAAGCAGACAACCGGTTCCAGTGTGGAAGCCGAAGGCAGAATGAAATGACCCGTCATCTTGCGTCGGGAGTTCGCTTTCACTCTCGTGTCCTCCCAGCAGGCCTTGCGAGAGAGAGAGAGAGAGAGAGAGAGAGAGAGAGAGAGGCTCCGTGGGGTGGGGAGGGAGGGCTGAGGGACACAGATGAATGGAAAAGGTAGGAGAGGGAGGGAGAGGGAAATAGGGGAGAGTTTCAGTGACATTCAAATGATAAGGACATTTACAACCGAGGCATAGCGAGAGAGCGCTTTTATAAGAAGAGGGAAGCAATGCAATAGATAGGAGAGGTGAAAGAGAAATTGAGGGGGGAGTGAGAATGACAGAGAGGAATAAAGAAAGCGGAGAGACATACAAAAGAATGAATGATACAGGTCACGAGGACTTTTTATTAGAAAGGCAGAGGAGAAAAAACAAGAAACAAGTGAATGGCGATAACATAATAACGGGCTCTAACTCTAACTCATTTTCTACCTCTTCTTCGTCCCAGCAGATTCGTGTATTTTTCATGACTTGATATTTGCGTGTATATTTTATTCCTTTTTCCATGTTTTTTCTTCTGAGTTATTCGTAGAGTTATCACCGTTAGTCTTGTACTTCGGTTATTTCTACATTTAGCAGTAATCATTTTGCAAAGAACTCCTATTTTTGTGTTTTGTGTTTTCCCTTGTACTTCTCATTTTCCTTTCTCCCCTTATTTATCATATAGGGGTCTTTCCTTTCCACAAACTTTCCATTTAGTCTTTTAAAAGAAAATTTTTAAAATTTGTTTTTGGTCGATTACTTCCAATCTTTATAACGCGCATCATCCTGTCAGGGCCTCTTCCCCCAACCCCCACTTTCTCTTCTTGTTCCTCGTCCTCTTCTTTATCCTTGCGACCTCCTTTCTCCCGTATTTATCATCCTTTCTTCCTTTTGCCCCCTTCGTACGTGTTCCCCTGCTCGTTTTTCTACTGCTTCATTATTTTTTTTATTCAATTTTGCTCGATCTTTTTGTGGCATTAATTCTCTCTCTCTCTCTCTCTCTCTCTCTCTCTCTCTCTCTCTCTCTCTCTCTCTCATTATCCTACCTATCATCTCTGTCCTCTGCCTCATTAACCTAACTTATCTTCTCTGTCTTGTTTTGAAACATACTTCTCTCTCTCTCTCTCTCTCTCTCTCTCTCTCTCTCTCTCTCTCTCTCTCTCTCTCTCTTCCTACCTCTTCTCTTTTTTCAAACCTAAGTTCTCTCTCTCTCTACACCTGTTTTCTCTCTCTCTCTCTCTCTCTCTGAAATGACAGAAAAAGATAAGGAAAACAAAGAACAAGATAAAAGTATGGATGCAGAGATACTCATTGATACTACATATGAGGCTATAAAGCAGCATACCTACGAAGAAATAAATTACGATATGACAACACAAAAGAAATTGCCGAAGAGGCTCTACCCAGATCTACACAATGACGGGAAAGAGGAAAAAATATACAAAAAAGACAAAGTCTGCAACCTTTTGAAAAGAGGCAATTGCAGATTCGGAGAAAGATGTTACTACAAACATCCTAAGGTATGTCACAACTATGAAATATATGGTAAATGTGCATACCTAGATGGCTATGAGGATGATTGCAGAGATCTACATCCAAAAATATGCAAAAACCTAAAAGAAGGAAAAGGATGTAAGTTCGACAAAAAATGTAAATATATGCACCCTGTAGCCATGAAAAATAATCAAAACAATAACCAATCAAGTAATAAAATCCAAAATAAGAAAGAAACAAATAAAGAGAGGAATGAAGAATATCAGGTAAAAGAAAAAAGCAAGCCATCAACGAGATATGCAGAGGTGTCAGCAAAAAAATTTCAATGCATCAGCTCCAAGATTCTACTCAAGAGATAATAACTGTTTTTATTATGCAAGAGGATATCGCAGATATGGAGAAAATTGCAGATTCAGACACAAAATGAATAATTATGATGAAGGAAGAACAACTATTATGGAAAAGTTGGATTTTTTAATGTCAGAATTTCTGGAAATGAAAAAAAGAACAACATACCAGAACAGGAAAGAGACATGGGAAAATCCTTATTATTACCAATATTAAATGAAGGAGAAAACACGCAAACCATCATAGTGATGAATGCGCAGGGTTTAGTTACGAGTAACTCAAAAAGAAAAATAGAGTACTTAGAAGAACTAACCCAAATTGAAAAGAAAATAGATATAATGAATATAAGTGAAACCTGGTATTCCCAAGAGACTGGGAATGATGATCAAATAAAAGGGTTCCAAACTTATAGATCAGATAGAAAAAATAGGAATCAAGGGGGAACCGCAATATATGGGAAAGACAAAAAACAAGGAAAAATATATGAGAAATATAGTAACTCAGAATGTGAACTAATAGCGGTAGAATTTGAATCTGAAAAATTAATGAACATAGTAATATATAGATCTCCTAATACTAAAGAGTTTGACTTAATAATAGAAAAATTGGATGATATATGTAGAAATCACAAGGACTGGACTATTCTCCTATCTGGAGACTTCAACTTTCCTTTCGTAGACTGAAAAGAACGAATAGGAGATTGTGGATGTACTTATACATATAAAAAAGAGAGTAATAGTAGTGCAGAAGATAAGAGGCAATTCGAAAAGCTATTAGATATGCTACTAGAATACAACATTCAACAAATAAATCACCTGCCAACAAGAAAGGAAAAATACTTTAGACCTAGTATTTGTGAACGAGATGAATTATGTTAAAGAAAATAATAGTTTATAATGCGAGTATTTCAGACCATAATGTCATAGAATTAACAGTCCATTCCAAAGCAAGTGAAAACAGATAAGCAAGAAATGAAAAAGTGGGAAGGATATGGAAAATACAACTTCTACAGTAAAAATATAAAATGGTCAGAAATAAATGAAGAATTAAACAAAGATTGGGATAACTTTTTCGTAAAGTGATGACATAAAGGTAAATACGGAGATATTATATAAAATATTAGAGAAAATAGTGGATAAATATATACCGAAGAAGAAAAGTAAACATCAGTCATGCATACCAAGAGACAGAAGGATCTTGTTCCAGAAAATCAGAAAGTGGAAAAAAGGTCTTGCAAAAGAAAAAAATGCATGGAAAGTTATAGAACTAAAAGTAAGATAGAAAATGCAGAACAAAAAGATTATACAATCAAAAGAAAATGAAAACGGGACTTGGAAGAAAAAACCCTATTAAATATCAAGCAAAATCCCAAACTATTATACTCATATGCGAAGAAGATGAATAAAAGAAGAATAGAAATAGGCCCTCTAAGAATTGAAGGGAGATTAACGAATGAAAAAAGGAAATTTGCAACATATTGGCAGAATGATATAAGAGAGAATTCACCCCTAGAATAGATAATGATATAGAAGTAAGGGATGAAAATAGTGAATATTTAGCTGACATAGATATTAATGAAGCTGATATTGTGCAGGCTATTAATGAAATTAAAAATGGAGCTGCTGCAGGGCCGGATGGAGTGCCTGCTATTTGTTAAAGAAAGTAGTTCATTCTATCGCAAAGCCACTTGCAATATTATTAAGACAAAGTGTAGATACAGGCAAGATTTATGATGAGCACAAATTAGCATATATTACCCCTACTTTCAAAAGTGGATCAAGACTAGAGGCAAGTAATTATAGGCCTGTGAGTCTAACATCACATATTATGAAAGTGTATGAAAGGGTAATGAAGAAAAATATTATGAAACATTTAATAAAAAATAATTTGTTTAATAAAGGACAACATGGTTTTGTACCCGGAAAAAGTACACAAACCCAACTGTTAGTCCACCGTGAGAACATATTCAAAAATATGAAAAGCGGAAATGAAACAGATGTGGTTTATTTAGACTTTGCAAAAGCTTTTGACAAAGTAGACCATAATATATTAGCGAAGAAAATTAGAAAACACAATATCGTGGATAAAGTAGGAAGATGGTTAAAAGAATTTTTACACAACAGAAAACATAGTTATTGCAAACGACGAGAAATCGGATGAAGCCAAGGTAATATCCGGTGTGCCGCAAGGTACGGTGTTAGCTGCAATACTGTTTGTTATTATGATTGAAGACATAGACAGTAATGTTAAGGATTCGGTAGTGAGTAGTTTCGCAGATGACAAGAATAAGTAGAGAAATTACTTGTGATGAAGATAGGAACGCTCTACAAAGAGACCTTAACAAAGTATATGATTGGGCAGAGGTAAATAGGATGGTATTTAACTCTGATAAATTTGAATCAATAAATTATGGAGACAGAGAAAGAAAGCTATATGCATATAGGGGACCTAATAATGAGACAATCACAAATAAGGAAGCAGTTAAAGACCTTGGTGAGATGATGAATAGGAACATGTTATGCAATGATCAAATAGCAATTCTGTTGGCAAAATGTAAAGCAAAAATGGGAATGTTGTTACGGCACTTCAAAACAAGAAAAGCTGAACACATGATTATGCTTTATAAAACATATGTTCGTAGTCCACTTGAATATTGCAATATGATATGGTACCCACACTATCAAAAGGATATTGCACAAATAGAGAGTGTACAAAGGTCCTTTACAGCTAGAATAGAAGAAGTTAAAGACCTTGACTACTGGGAAAGACTACAATCCTTAAAATTATATAGTCTAGAAAGGAGAAGAGAACGCTACATGATAATTCAGGCATGGAAACAGATAGAAGGAATAGCAGAAAATATCATGGAACTAAAAATATCAGAAAGAGCAAGCAGAGGTAGATTAATAGTGCCCAAAACTATACCAGGAAAAATAAGGAAAGCACACAGGACATTAATCCACTACGCACCAGCATCGATAATGCAGCGTCTATTCAATGCGTTGCCAGCTCATCTGAGGAATATATCAGGAGTGAGCGTAGATGTGTTTAAGAATAAGCTCGACAAATATCTAAACTGCATCCCAGACCATCCAAGATTGGAAGATGCAAAATATACCGGAAGATGTACTAGCAACTCTCTGGTAGACATTAGAGGTGCCTCAGGCTGAGGGACCTGGGGCAACCCGAACAAGATGTAAGGTCTGTAAGGTAAGGTCTCTCTCTCTCTCAGTCCTATTTCCTCCTCCCTCCCAATATTCGGCCGCAAAGGAGGAGAGGCTTAACCTCTCAGCCTCTCCTCCCTGCCGACATCAGCTGATGGGCAAAAGGGATGATTTTAAGTCCCGGGTGATCATCCCTTCTTTAGGTAAACACTGGGGATTAGCATTTCTAGTCAGCTGTTCCTTTCTTGAATGGGTAATTCTCTCTCTCTTTTTTTTTTATTTTTTTTATTTTTAGTTCATTTCATAGCTTTCTATTTTTGAGTTTGGCATATTTTTAAACATTTAAACCACTGAGTCTGACATATTTTTATCATTTGTATTTTTGAGATTTACATATTTTTATCATTTGTAATTTCGAGTATGACATATTTTTATCATTTGTATTTTTGGGTTTTACAAATTTTTATAATTTGTATTTTTCTCTTTTTTTACTTATGTTCAACATTTTTATTTTTGAGTTTGACGTATTTTTAACATTTCTATTTTTGAGTTTGCCATATTTTTATAATTTGTAGTTTTTGAGTTGGACATATTTTTAACATTTCTGTTTTTTATTTCGACGTATTTTCAACATTTAAACATTTGAGTTTGACAGTTTTATAATTTTTTTAGTTTGACATATTTTTAACATTTAGATTTTTTAGTTTGAGATTCGCAGTTTTATAATTTTTTTAGTTTGATATATTTTTAACATTTAGATTTTTAGTTTGACATATTTTTATCATTTGTATATTTGAGTTTTACATATTTTTAACATTTTGTCACGAGTTCTTTGCTATTTATAGTAACATCCCCATTAGAAAAAGGACCGTATCCCTCACGCATAGGTAATGTTTTTAATTTGTTAGGAATTTAAGTTTTGTGTACAGAAAGCTTAATATTCTTGAACAGGCAAGATTGTATTTTTTCCATATGACATTTGTTTTGTATTTTGGGGAAGATCAGTATCTTTACTATGACTATTTTAAACTTCCACTATGGCGGAGCCTTTATCTTTGTAAAGCCCATAATTTATTTCTATTTGTTGTTGAAAGTGATATGTGAGGAGGAAAGTACTTTCCATAATTTTAGTGTGCACTTCGGTGTTCTTCATTTTCCAGTGAGAATCATTAATTCGTTGGAAGTGGTATTTATATTGGATGGTTTCATCCATTACTATATAGTAGGTTCACTAAACCGTGCATTTGACGTCTTGGCCAGTCCCTTACGACGCTTCTGATTGGCTGTTGATAAGCCAATCACAGGGCTGGAAATCTCAGTCTCTCTCGAGAGAGTCCACATAGGCAGGGTGTATGTTCCACCTCTCCTGAAAGACGTATCCCTCAGGAGAGGTGGAACATACTTCCTGCCTATGTGAACACTCTCGAGAGACTGAGGGTTTCCAGCCCTATGATTGGCTTATCAACAGCCATTCAGGAGCGTCGTAAGGGAATGGCCTTGACGTCAAATGCACGGCTGGTGTGAATCTACTATAGATAGTAAACGGGCATAAAACTTATTTTCATCCTTCCGTTTTCAAATGATGGACATTTGAAATCTTGCTACAAATAACAAGCCTTTTTATTTCCTTCCTTCCACTCGCAAATGATTTTCTTCTTATCGGAGTTCTTTCTGATGATAACAAGCTTTTGAATGTGAATCCCCATTCGTTTATCCACTCTGTAACATTCATCAAGATGAAAAACCAAAGTTTAGAGGCAGTGAGCCCCTAACCTCTCGGTTTCCTGATATTTTCGGGTCCGGTGTCCCCTGAAACGCTTCTGGAAACCCGAGCCGGGTTCAAAGCTCGTCGGGGGAAGAGGAGACATTCTTCATTTCACTTCCCATTCGGATTTTCGAAAGAGATTTCTCTGGAAATTGGATCGACAAATGTCGGGGAGTCGCGGAGTTAGGCCTTTATTGCATGGGCCTTGTATTCCCATAGATGTGTGGCGATTGGCGTTTTCTCTCGGGAATAAACTTCGGCAGAAATCGCTTTCTTTTTCCCCTCATGGAATGCAAATTATCTGTTTGAATTTATTTGTTTATAAAAAAAAAAGGTAAACACATTTTTGTGTAGCTGAGATTATTCAGTTTTTTTTCCGTAGCTGAGATCCTCCAGTTAAACTTGTACTCCAGTACTTTTTTTTCTGTCATGGTGGGTCATGTGTTTAGGCCATTTAGTAACATAGTTTTGATTTGGACATTAAACTTTCGTAACTTGATATTTGTATCTACAACATGTCATATATATTATTATATATATATATATATATATATATATATATATATATATATATATATATATATATCATTTATATATATATTTTATACACGTATATATATACACACTCATGTATATATCTATATATATTATATATAATATATATATATATATATATGAATAACTTGATCACGAAATATATAAGATGATGCTATGTATAAATAAAGGTGATGCCTCAAATAAAGGGTCGTGTAGACCGAAAGATCTTGGAAATTCTCGTCTTTTCATTTTCCTCCGTGGCATCACCTTTTATATATATATATATATATATATATATATATATATATATATATATATATATATATATATATATATTATTATATATATATATATGTGTGCGTGTGTCACAGCCAAAAAGGTATCCACTCTGAAAGGTACATTCCGGAAGCTGCGGAGGTAATACAGAGAGAGAGAGAGAGACAATCATCGCTTATAGCAGCGCGGGAATGAGAGACAGATCTTCATTCCAGCCGCTTTCCCACTCGCAGGACGGGAATGGACGGGAATGATGAGGCGGGAAACGATGATGGGCAAGTCCAGTCATCATCATCTCTCCCTTTGGGTACGATTCCTATCAACATGGCGCGGTCCGGCCGTCTTTCAGCGGGAACATGCATAGGCCATTTGCTCCTCCTCTTCTTATCTCGTCTCCATTGTTGTTGCATCGTTCGGGGAAGGGAGAGAGGGGAAGGGGTGGAAGAGATGGAAGGGGAAGGGGGAGAGGTTTGCTCTTGTTATTGTGGCAAACGCAACGGCATCACAGATGGGTTTGTTTTCCGGGTCTTTACTTGGTGGTATAGCGGTTTAAAAGTTGTTTTTACATATTCCGTTCTGTTAGATATCCCCGCGACTTCCTCTTAATCAATAGATATGTAAATTCTTTGAAATATTTCAGAAGTTTTTTGTTCAGAATCTTTCAGAATTTAGACATTTTTCTTAATAGATATTTAAAGTCTTTTAAATATTTCAGGACTTTTTTAGAGATTCTTTCAGAATTTAGATATTTTTTCTGGATTACACAAGTTTACTGGTATAATCAGCGCGAGAACTGAAATTATGCAATACTCCTTACGGAAAAGAAGCAAGCTAGATATATATATATACCAGGGAAGGTCTATATTCTCATTACCCTATTGACGATAAAAGAAAACAGTATTAGTAATATTCTGTAAACAAGAAGTTTCTCGATCCAGACGACGTGTATGCTGAGTTTTTAACTACATTATGTACTTACATTTATGAATTTTATTTATTTAGATAAGCATACATCCCTCCTGTAAATCTAAGAAAACTGTTCACTCCATAGACCATACTGTCTTGAGAGAGAGCATGCATATGCTCATGATTGCTTAATTAGCTAAGGAGAAGTTTCCTCATCATCCATTGAGATGATCAAGGCGTGATCCAACCTCTCTCTCTCTCTCTTCACCAACGGAAATTGAAGTAAATACGATATATTTTATTAGAAATAACCTCTTATAAACCTCCAGCTTACGCGTGCAAGATTTTCCTCGCACGCATAAGTTGTAAACAGGACATTCCTAACTTTTAACGTAAATTTAAACGTGCTAAAATCTACAGTCAAATAGAGACTTATTTCACCAACGAAAATTAAAATAAATACGATATATTTTATCAGAAATAACCTCTTATAAACCTTTTATTAAACTATTTTCTTGTTTTCGCGTACTCGGGGAATAAGCCTACCAACTACTACTACTATGTTGTTGTTGTTGTTGTTGGGGTGGTAGGAAAGGTCTATGGGAGATCCTAAAAAGGTCTGAAAAAGGTGTTTCGTATTTAGTTAAAGGTACACGAATTTTAGGATGGGGTATTTATGATTTATTAATAGATTGCGAATTAAAATAAATTAAAATAATGTACATGTTAAACAGTACAGGAAACTTATTTCAAAAAAATGTATTGTATTTATTTTAATTTTCATCAGTGAAACAAGGCCCTATCTGACCGTAGATTTTAGCACGTTTTAATTTACGTTGAAAGTTAGGAATATAATGTTTATAACTTACGCCTTAGGGGAAAATCTTGCACGCATCCCGGGTAAGCTGGAGGTCGGATCACGCCTTGTTCGAAGTACCCTTCAGATAATCTCAATCCAATCGTAGATACGAATCATATCTGTCTTCAGAAATATGTGATACTTAAGGATGCTGTTGATAGGTTTGTCAGATGTAATTTCAATTATAGCAATTTTTTCTAATTGCGTTCCTTTCTTTTCAGGTGAGTGAGAGCTATAGCCACTGACATACGAACCTGTTCACATACAAAGGTAAGAGGTAAAGATTTCATGCGTTGCACATCTTACCAACGAGGTGTTCATGTGTTTACATATGCCATTGTTCTAAAATGTCGACTTGTTTACTTGCAGTGTTATTCCTCATGTATATGCATTTTTTAAAAACTATTTATTTATTGCGAATAGTTTATTTCCTGTGGTTTTCATATTTTTTCCTTTATCAATTTACTTGTTAAATATCATTTTTATTGATATATTTTCAACTAAATAATTGTAAATTTGCAAGATTACATTCTATAGCTTGTGGGGATTTAACTGCTTAGCATACACGTATGTATATAATTATGTATATGTGTATATGCTAAGTAGTTATATTCGTACAAGTTATGAAATGTTATCACATTTCATAACTTGTGCCGATATAACTGCGTAAAATACATATACACACACATATATATGAGTGTGTGCGCGTGCGTGTGTATGATAATTTTCAGATATACTTTCTCTCTCTCTGTCTCTCTCTCTCTCTGCTGCGCATTGTGTTAAGCGAGCTCACAGGACGTGTCTGTGTGGAAAAAGTTCCAGGTTCCCAGAGAAATAGAACTGAAATTCAATAATGAACTTTGGCGAGTTTCTACTTTTAAGTCGTCTTTTACTCCTGGCCAATTGATCTCCGTCGAGGCTCAAGACTTTTATTAAACGGTAACGTGAGACTCTTATTTTTCGTCTTGTCGCAAAATTCTCTTCCCTTTAAAAATGCTCTCTCTCTCTCTCTCTCTCTCTCTCTCTCTCTCTCTCTCTCTCTCTCTCTCTCATTTTTCGGTGAGGACTTTGTAGGTTTACGTTTGTCTTTCCTTCCTTAAAGGGGTGATATGTTCGATGTTGGTGTAGGTGTGTGTGTGTGTGTGTTTTTTTTTTTTTTTTTTTTTTTTTTTTTTTTTTTTTTTTTTTTTTTTTTTTTTTTTCGTCTCCAGGTGTAGCGGGAAGTATGTTCCTGTTATTGCTCTACGCCGGGATCGATCTCGTGACCGAAGGTAGTAACCTCTGGTCCACAGTGACTAACTATTTATATATATATATATATATATATATATATATATATATATATATATATATATATATATATATTATATATATTATATATATATATATATATATATATATATATATATATATACAGACACACACACACACAACACACATATATATATATATATATATATATATGTGTGTGTGTGTGTGTGTGTGTGTGTGTGTACATTGTCACAATATTAAAGTCACTCTTAGCCTGATCTTTATAACTGCACCATTTTGGCTGCTGTCTTTGGAATCTTTTCATTTACTGCCTGAGATGTTATTCTTCGCGGTGATATAAGAGGACGTTTTACGCGGGGATAATGTAATACTGGATTACGAAATAAGAAGGATAAGTTTTCGACGTTCCAGGAAGCTCATGACAAAATGGCTTCCAGTCTTTCTGGAAGATTCCATCTTGAGTCTTTTAAATAGTTATTTTTTGCTCTACTTTAATCTGGATTTTTAGTGTGCTATTACGTCCTTGAATAGCGGGATCTCAAGAAAGTGCTCTTTAGTTATTATGCAATGTAGAATTTTAATATCTTACTCAGTGGCGAATTTTTCGAGAACCAGTGTGATGTTCACTTGTAATTACCGAATCGATGATGCAACATCCTATGCAGAAAAATCATTACAGACGCTTCTTACGCGCCGGTAATACCAGTCTTAGCAATTCTCAGATTTTTACTAGTTATTATTATATATAATATATAAGTTAGTTATTATCATAATATATTCTGTCGTTGTTGTTCAGCTGATTGTAGCAATGCGGGCATACCACAGTAAGCTTATGGCGGTACGCGTATCATTCCTGTCAATTTTATCTCCCACATGCAGCCACATACCGCACCGATCTCCTTTGCAATAAGTACACCCACATGACAGTCTAGTTGCACATGTCTACACGAGCCCTCATTGCCAAGTGCTACAATTATGTATACAGCGAGTCGTCACTAGTATTATTTTGTTTGTTGTTGCTGATATGCCGTTGTTTCTTGTAGTTTTCGCTTACTCGGAGAGTAAGGCTACAAACTACTTTGTTGTTCTTGTTGTTGTTGTTCTTGCTGTTGTTCTTGTAGGGGGTAGGAAAGCCCTATGGAAAGCCTAAAAGGGTCTGAAAAAGGTGTTTCGCGTAGAGTTAAAGATACAGGAATTTTAGGTAGCATATTTATGATTTACTTATTAGAATGAAAATGTAAAAAAAGAATATAAATAATGTGCATGTTAAACAGTACAGAACAATTATTTCTAATCAAATATAGCGTATTAATTTAAATTTTCGTTGGTGAAACAACGCTCTATTTGACTGTGGGTTTTAGCACGCGTCCCAAGTAAGTTGGAGGTTGGATCACGCCTTTTTAAATCTTGGTCACGCATGAACAATAGACGCTGTAATTGGTCATTCATTGAATTATATTCACATCAAAAGTGGTGATTCGAAACTGCTTGATAACCGTTGGAACTATTACTCAATTATTATTTTATCCAGGTACATTTCGGCTAGAAAACTGTATATTTGAATATTGCTATAATTATAACTATTTAATATCAACACTGCTGCTGTTATTTTGGCTATTTATGTAGATGTTAATTATTCGTATTTTCTGCTAGTAGTCTGGACAAAGCAAATGGCCAGTAACGTTTTTCACATGATTCATACATTCAGGCTACCTTTAACGAAAAGTATCTTTTATTTCCATGATATCTAAAGTTACATTAAAGCTCATGAATTTTTGACAGGGCCAAATAACTCAAAAAATAATTTCCACTTTTGTACTCCCCAAAACCCTGCACACTGTCAACGTAACCAATTCTGTATACTGGAATTGAAAATTTGATAGACACATGAGTATGTTTAGTTCTTTGTTAATCAGATTTATGTATCTACAGATAAATTGTTCCGTAAAATGTATGGGATACTGGTGTATTAATTTCAGCTTAATGTGAATAAAATAGGAAGGATACAGGTAAATTAGTTGTCTCATATCATATAAAGTATATAACGTTTTTTTTTTTCTTGTTTAAGTTATTTCAAACGTTTATGGGTATACCCATCCATACATTTTCTTGCGATGCAGTTTGTTTTCAAAATGTATAAATTATAGAAACTGGCTTTACAAAACATTGATACAATAACATTAACTGTGAGCTTTTCGTTCCAGAAAAAATAACTTGGTAAGTAAGGAAGTTGTAGGATTCTGGACATAGGATTAGGGTAGGGATGGTGGAAGGGGATCTTGCATAGGATGTAGAAGAACTGAATAAATTGGTAACAGAACATGACCTCTCTCCCCCCCCCCCCCCAATCCCCGCCCCAACCACCGTGCTGTTGGGAAAATGAAGATACGAACCTAAATGAATATATTTATGTATGAGTAGTGAAAAAGGAATTGTCAACATTAAGATAAGCAAATTGAAAGTTATGGGAGAATAACCCCACATTACCGTTAGGGATCACTCTGTACGTAAACAGAAAGTCATTTAAAACTGTGCATGTTGAGGGAAAGGTAATCGACGTGGATCTTTTGTGTATTTAAATTCATTTGTTTACATTTTCATATTTCAAGTGTTCACCTGTATATATATATATATATATATATATATATATATATATATATATATATATATATATATATATATATAATATATATATATATATATATATTTACCCGGAATTTTCTATACTTCTTTTGAGTCTCGTGCCCTTATAAAGTTTCTATGATAATATTTAAGACTCCCCGTCGTCGGGTATTCCCATCCTACTTGTACATATGTTCTCTGTCAGCTTAATTGGCAGCAGGGCTTTCGTCACCTGAGAAAAGAAATCTCATTAACGCCGATTGTTAATTTCGTCACTTCATGCAGAAGCAAGTCCGTTTTTGGATGATTTTGTCCCTTTGGTTTCTGAAAAGCTTTAAAATTCCAACTGGTACTTTAGTAGAGTCAAATTCTTAATGAGTAATGAGTTTGTTCCTGTTAGACATTCCCCCTTTCACTTTGATGAACGTTAGGACCAAAATACCAGTGACAATTTCTGTCGGGAAAGAGAAGCAGAAAAAAATAGAATAATAAAAGAAACAGAGAGAGAGAGAGAGAGAGAGAGAGAGAGAGAGAGAGAGAGAGATGCAAAACTGACCTACAGTTCCTTGATTGGCTCTTGTATTTTGTAAGTGGGTTGCTTAGCACTGATTGGTTGACACAGTAGATCGCTGGCGGTGATTGGCTGTTGCTCGAATACAGTATTCAAGTCGCTCTGAGCACTTTCTAGCGAGGCATTCTCTCTCCGCGACTTTTCCGTGTTCGCTGTATTCTAAAAGCGTCTGGCGAATTGTGAATCGGTCGGAGTCTTTTACGAAAGCTAATGAAGATCTCTCGTTGCTAATGACAGAATTTTGACAAAGCATATCCCCTTCTGTGCAGAGAGTTAAGTGATTTAATCCTTTCTCTCTTTCTCTTTTTCTCTCCGTTTTTTTCTTTTTCTTCTCCCTTGACTCTCAGTAAAACTCAATTATTCAACCATCTCATCATCCACTCTCTGTCTGCCTTGTGACTACAAAAAAAAAAAACTATTCTCTCTCTCTCTCTCTCTCTCTCTCTCTCTCTCTCTCTCTCTCTCTCTCTCTCTCTCTCTCTCTCAGCATCTGATGGAACCTTGGAACGTCTACCCGTTGTTAGGATCTGAAAAGAGGAGAGTGATATAGAAATTGGTTCTGAATGGTTTCAAAGTAAAGGGAGACAGGGCTGGATTATTGAATTCCTGAGTGAATTTGCGGAAAAACAACAGAGTTATTCGAGGACTGGCGTGCGGGAATATATAACGTAGTCACAGTGAAACCAGATTTTTCTTTCAGCTTTGTTGTTTTTCGTTAGAATGTGGAGAAACAAATGATCAACAAAAAGCGCTCCAAGCGGAACAACATAAACGTGTTTCTGCAATTGTCTTCGATTTCTTCGTCATTTATCTGCTACCGTTACAAAAAACAAATAGAGGATGATTGAAGAAACAACATAAACCTTGTTCTGCCGTTGTCTTCGATTTCTTCGTCATTTATTTGCTACCGGTGCGAGAGCAAATGGAAGATTATTATTGAAGGTCGGATTCTGGAGAAAAATCAGTAAGTGGTAAGTGTAGACTTGCTCTATTTGTCGAGGTCTGGTATTTCCCAACCCTTTCGCCGATTCGAACAGACGGCCATTTTTTAGCCTGGGTTAATTGCTTCCATTGGAATTAGAATCGATGTTTTTACCTCTATTTTTTCCATTCCAACCACCGGGGAAAATAAATGAATCTACTCTTCCTTTAAGTATTCAGATTAAAAACATACGTTATGTATGTGCTGACACATACATATACATATAGTATATATACACATATATATGTGTGTGTAGGTATGAATGTATATATACATACGTGTATATGTATATATATATATATATATATATATATATATATATATATATATGTATATATATATATATATTATCTGTGTTTGTTTATTTGTTTATTACTTGGATTTTTAAGTCACTAAGACCTAATACCTTCTTGATTTCCTCACGCTTTTTG
>NC_061102.1:17619180-17654180 GCF_015104395.2 Macrobrachium nipponense
CTAACCTCATTGGCTCAGATTTTTATCCTGTAAATGTAAACATTTTACGTAAAGATGTAGGAGGAAGGCTCGCTGACATACTGTTTTAGTGGCAAAATGAAGCTGGAATATATCGAAAGAGGAAAAGACCTTGAAACCCGAGCAAGATTTCTTCGCTCTGTGGCTCAGAGCCGTTATGAATAAATTTTTTAAGTTTTTGAATATTAGCAAGTTTATTCCGAAGAGCCTTTCGCTGATAGTTTATTTGCAAAATTAAGTCATTATTATAGATTAAAAGTAATTTTTCGAAGACTAGAACAGATGCTGGGTAGTTCATTTGAAGACTCAAGGTAGAACAATCCTTAAGAGATAGGGAGATGACCTATACACACTCTCTCTCTCTCTCTCTCTCTCTCTCTCTCTCTCTCTCTCTCTCTCTCTCTCTCTCTCTCTCTGTTGACGTAGTGTCCGAGCGGAAAAATAATGCAAGGAGATTATCCGAACCATACTTACACTCGGATACCGATGGACAGAAGGATAGAATTAGGCAAAGATATTTATATCGTTTTTGTGAATATTAGGAAATTGACAACGAGGGAATCAAGCGTATTTATACCGTGATTGAAAGACATTTTTTTTGTCTTTACAAAACATCCCACTAGCGTATGCATAGCGCTTTGTGATAGCGCAAATCCCATATATTAGAAAAACGGGAAAAGTCGTGAATGAAAACATTGACTGAAAAATAGAAAGTAGGTGCATTTTTCACGTGGATATCAAGTTAGCGTTTCCTTTCAAGTGGTTCAATGCTAGAAATATATCAAATGGAATCTGCGGCTAGATCAGTTTTGATAGAATTTCAGAATGTTACCCGATAAGCGAGGCACTATGAAGTACATGCGATTCGAAAGGGAAAACTAAAGCGCATTGCATTGTATTTTCAGGTCAAAATACATTTTTGAAAAGGGACTGAGCGAATATAACATATCGATGATAACTAACAGAAAATAACATTGATTTAATTTTACTGGAATTTCATGTCGATTAAGTATCGTTATAATTTTAATTTTTAAAAAAATAAGAAAAAGAGTCCTCAGTAACCATCTATTAAAAACGTGAACATCAAAGTTGATAGAATAATTTTAAAAGACCTGTTTTTTTTTTTTTTTTTTTTTTTTTTTTTTGTCCTCTCGTTTTTTATTCATTCAGTGCTTTAACTTTTCCCTTTGCAACATGAATCAGTGGAACTCGCTTTTATTCTGCCCTGAAATTTTTATTTTTATTTTATTTTTTTTTTATTTATTTTTTTTTTTTTTTTATTTTTTTTTTTTTTTTTTACTTTTTCCACGCCGAACTGTACAGAAAACTAGGCACCATTCGACTGGATATCGGGATGGCCAAATAATAATAATTTTTATGTTACATGCCGAAAGTCGCTTGCTGTAGTGTGTGCGTGTTTGCGTGCGTGTATTCAGGCACAAGGTAGTTCAGATATTATATATATATATATATATATATATATATATATATATATATATATGTGTGTGTGTGTGTGTGTGTGTATATATATATATATATATATATATATATATATATATATATATATATGTCAAATTAACGTAATTTATTGTTTATTTTCTTAAATCAGCCTTTTACGTTAGTTTTAAGTGTTCTCTTATATTCAGTTCAGCAGCTGTATTTTTTTACGTTAACGTAACGTTCAGTGGTTTTGCTCAGTGATTCCTCCTCTTTTTGTGAATTACCTAACTATCGTGTTAACGATTGTTTTTATTTTGTTTTCGAGTTGGAATGGAACTGTAGTGCGGTGAGTGGAGGCCGGCCTAAGACAGTTCGGGTCTGTATAAGCTTCTGGACATACGCTCTTTTGTTAGCAGACTTCTGGAGATTGACCGTAAGCCTTTTGAAGGATTCCTCCGACGGACCTTCCCTTGGAAGTGGTTTTGCGTAGATGTGCTGAGCCATCTACGGCGTAAGTGCATTGTTGGAGTTTGATCCCGGCTGTGATATCGCAGGTGTTAGTCACTTGCTACTCCTGTTTCCCGCCGGAGGATTTGGCGGAAGACGTGGTCGTCACTGTCCCACCACGTAGGAGGCGTTACGCCAACCACTGTCCTGTGTTGTCCATCTCCAGCTGCTGGTCCAGGAGAGCTAAGGGCTCGTAAGGAGGCACGTAAGGAGGCAATTGCCAGGTAAGGGGAGATTATCCTGTGTTGTCCTTCGGGATCGAACTCGACCCCTGTATCTGCCTGGACAATTTGCGAGCTCCCTTGTTTAGCTGTTGGAAGGTTGAAGTGACCTCCGTGAACTCCTGTGCACGTTGTAGTACGTGAGGATTTACGTGTATTAATCTATTTATATATGTATATGCATGTTGTATTGAGTCAGGAGTATTGGGTATTCATTGCCCCTCTGAATATTTGTTTGAATTAGTTTTAAGTTTAGTACCACCACGGTTAGGTAGGAGGTTTAAGGCTTTCCTAATTTTATTTCCTCAGGACTTCCTTCCATCTTATAGTTGTAGGTTAGTGGTTTCATTATTGGGCCCGTGTCATTATTATTTCAGCCTTTCTTACTTTGTTAGGGTAGCTTTAAGTATTAGGAGTCCTTGTGAGCCCGTTATTTGCTCCTTGTATTTTTTGTATTTACTGTTAAGTTTTCTCACAAGGCTGATTTAGTGTTGAGTGTACTTTGTTATTAAATATTGTTAATTTTATTCTGGTGTTTGTGTCCACATTCCTCTTAACCTGTGTACTTTCCTACCGCCTACGATCCCTGTGATTATTTAAATATAAAGAACCTGTATTACCGCCAAAGGGGTCGTAACATTATATATATATATATATGTATATATATATATATATATATATATATATATATATATATATATATATATGTATGTATATATATAAGCGGCAGAGATTTGGTACCAAGTAGTAGTATATCATAGAGAGATATGAAGCACAGGGTATAAATCCTGACTAATTTCTCCTTATTTTTAGATATACATACGCGCACACATACACACACACACACACACACACATATATATATATATATATATATATTATATATATATATCATATATATATATATACTATATATATATACATATATATATATATATCATATATATATACATATATATATCTATATATATATATATATATATATATATATATATATATATATATATATATATATATATATACTATATATATATATATATATATATATATATATATATATATATATATATATATAAACGTAACTGAAATATGGAGCGACTGTTGTTTGCTGTTTTGCAGATGATACAATACTGAATGGGATAGCAAAGAGAAACTAGGAAAATTTTAAATGTTTGCTGAAGGAGAACTTCAGGAGAAGTAACGCGAACAAGATTTAAAGGTTACGTGACATTGAGCGGAAACCAGAAAGATGAAGCAACGAATGTTGGCATGGTTGACAGAAGAACGGATGTACTTCAATCATATAGGGATTGGGAGTGGAGACAATGGATGACGGTAGAATGAAAGAAAAGTGAATCACGAAATAGGTGAAGCAAGAAAGATTATTAATTAAGTACACTCCTTAATTGTCGATAGCAGCCAAGGTGAGAGACACTGAAGAGATTTCTGATTGAACTCTCATTTATGAAATGGGTGTGGTATAGTAATTTGGCGTCAGAGGACTTCTGATGGTGAGAGATGTGGCGATGCATAGAAGAGGTATAAAGGTTAGCATAGATGAAAGGATAGATCATTGTATTTTGAGGAAAAGAATGAGCAACAACTTTCATGTAAATAGTATATGGAGGGAGGAGGAAAGGAAAATCAAGACAAAAGGGAAGAGGTGGCGTGAATTAGCAATGAAAAGGGAAGGGCCTTTGTATCCAGGATACGCGAGTGTGTATGCAACATAGTGGAGAGTAATGAAATGTGTATAGAGGAATTTGAAGCTCGTGTACAAAGCATATAGTACTGTGGATTATTACTGCATTAAGGTTTATCCACGAGTCAGCAGTTGGCTTTTGAATGTAGCTGTTCATTTTTCTTTTGAAACACCTCTTGTTAAGTAAAACGGCTTAATTTGGACAGAAAATAATATATGCGTTTGCGTGCGTGTACGTGTGTGTGTGTGTGTTTAAAAGAGCCTAAGGGTATGGCGGCTTAATCTTTGTACCAGCTCGGGCTTAAACCAAAGGATAAAAGTTTGAAGAAAAAATATTCGATGAAAGGCCAAACCAGCGTACTACAGACTTTCCCCCAAATAATAAGAGAGTTACACTAAGTTTGGGAGAACGGGGGCATTGGGAGAGTTCCAGTAAAGGACCAGCTGTTTCAGCATGGAGTTCCACTGCGCCACGTTAGTTCACACTTCACGCTGTCTCTGTCGGTTGACCGTCATGAAATGTTACATCTGCTTGAAAAATATATAGTTGATTGTTTCTCTTTGAGCTTGAGATCGGCTAGAAGGGTCGTGTTGAGGTTGAGACTCGTGGTCAATCATTTTAGAGTAGTATGAGGTTGCATTGATTTTATTGAGTCAAGTAATGTTGCATTGATATGACACTGAAGCATTACGAGAGTTCTTACCCAATGCGGTTGGCATTTTAGCAGTCATTTTATAGCATGAAAATATCTTTTGAATTATGGCTAACATTAAATGGTAGGTTCTTTCAGAATACTATGTCTGTCGGCCAGTATCATAGCTACCATTTAAATAGGCTATTTGAATTCTTTTTAAAATGTATTGAATTGAAGAAAATTTGAATGACAGGTGAATAGGTCTTTGAAGAAAGTAGGTGGATGGTTGTGGAGACTTGTGCCAAGAGGTAAATGTCTTCAGATTATAATTTCTGTTAACATGTATATTATCTTATCTACAACTCTGTTGTAACTTTCGTGAAGTGTTGTAACTTTATAAAATGTTGAAGATCCGGAAATGCATCATCCGCTTTAAATATGCTTCATAGAGAGTTCGCTTGAAGCATATAAAATCAAATGATAGGTCACCTTGAAGTATTGCCTTGGGGTTGTACGTCATTTCAGAACACGCCAGATGACCTTGGGGCGAAGTGTCAAGCATTTTCAGAAATACTAAGCCTCTTAGCAGGTAATCTGTTAGTTTTAAACCTGTTGCAAAGAACGGAGAATCTTTTTACTTGGCTCTTTGAGGGAGCCATGATAAAGTATTATACGTAGTAATTCCTAATATTTTAATCACCCGAGGATGCAAGCGCTTTTCTGTCAGATAGTATTTTTTCAAAGTATGTCGACATGAAATGATAAAATAGTAACAGCTATTCTTTCATTCGAAATAAAGGAGATTTTCACTTGAAAATTAAACAAGGTGTGATGCGACCTCCAGCGTGCAAAATTATCCCGCCACGCATAAGTTCTAGACATTATATTCTTAATGTGAAGTGTTTTCGTTATTAGTACTCATACTTAGTACTACTTATCCTAACAACAAGGATCAAAGAAGAAGGACACATATTAAACACGTTCATATATTCTCTGTTATCAGTGGAAACACAAAATAATCAAACAGAAACATAGTCTAAATTTAGTACACCAAATAAATTAAAACGTGCTAAAATCTACGGTCAAATAGAACTTTTATTCACCAACGAAAATTAAAATAAATACGCTATAATTCATTAGAAATACTTTTTATCTAGTGTTTAGCATGCACATTTTTTTATTTTTTTATATTTTCATTCTAATAAATAAATCATAAACATCCTATCCTAAAATTCCTGTATTTTTAACTCAACGCGATACACCTTTTTCAGACCTTTTTAAGCTCTTCCATAGACCTTTCCTACCCCTCCAACAACAAAAACAAAGTAGTTTGTAGGCTTACTCCCCGAGTAAGTGAGAAATTTCTATATTCTCTGCGTATTGGTAGCTAAGCAAAACAACTTGCTCTAAATAGTAGGGTTGAATGAATGAATACTAGTCCTATTTCGGCATGAAATAACATCAAGTTATTGAATCAGTAGCTGAAACCTCTCTCTCTCTCTAGATGCTACTGTGACCGCTCTTCCTATTGATCTGAAGGACAACACTAGATCTGCAATCTTCGTATCTCTCAGCTTAATGACAGTTGAGCTTCTTCGCGGTTTTCCCAAGATCCTTTGAATGTTATGAAAAATATAGCATTGATAAAAGCGATTCGCAGTCATTATTGCCGGACAAATAAACTCATTTTCAAGTTGGCTGACTCCTTTACATCACTTTTTTATTACATAGCCGGAACAGGCGAGCCAACTGAAGGTAATTCGGTTATTCAGCAAAGTTAATTTCACTGTGGGCAAACGAAGCTCGTTTTTTTACAATTAGGAAAATGAGGCCATGCTGTTTTTGATACCGGAATCTATGAGGTATCCAACGCGTTTGCTTCTCTTGTGTGTGTGTGTCTGTGTGTGTGCGCGCGCGCACCTATACACAATTCCTCAATTATCGTAACGAGAACGGCCTAGTTATTATGCAGCCAGATTTCCATCTAGAGCCATCTCAGCCCACAAACAAGCCATTAGGATCCCCAGTGTATACGATGAATGTTACGTCTTTGCAACAAGATAACTCTTAACGTGTGTATTTTGCCGTTACAGAGCAACCGAAATGATCACAATTGTTTCGATCAGTTGTTTCACTTCTTTATGAGATTTCGCTACTATATTTAGTAGCCAAGTAGTATTCAACTAAGAACCAAAATAGAATGTCGATGATAGCACCTCCTCCGTTTAATCTCTCCCGAGATATTATCCTGATTAGCATCGTCCAATCCGAAGCGAGATATAACATTGCCGGTAGCCAATGCGATTGGTTACCGGTTATATTAGTGTAGATCTGATTGATTGGTTAGTGACGGCGTCAAAGAAATAGTTGGCAGAAGAGGAAAATCAAGTAGATTAGACAAACAAGGTAATATGAGATGAAGGTGTTTTTATATTTATTGCATTTTTGTAAGCATTATTCAGACTCGCTAGGCGCAGGTGATGTTATTGGTGGTTGTTGTTGTTATTATTATTATTATTATTATTATTATTATTATTATTATTATTACTTCATCGAGATTAATTCTCCAGTTCGCCCTTGGTTCACAATCCTCTTTGTAATATGTACTGTATTTTATCGAAACTAATTCTCTCTCTCTCTCTCTCTCTCTCTCTCTCCTCTCTCTCTCTCTCTCTCTCTCTCTCTCTCTGCATAGTCTATTAACCGTTGTAATAAGGATGTTGCATACTGACCTTTATGTCTGGATCGTTTTATGGTTTCAGGTGTTTTAACGATTTTTTTTTTTCATTATTTTCCTCATTTTTGTGTCAATGACGACGCATCGTTAAGATCAGATGGGAAGTATTTTTTTTATTGTATTGTTTTTCCTTTAGGGAATAAAAAAAAAAAGGTCGCTTGAGGAGGATTTTCGAATGTGTGACGAAATCTTTGGTAAACGGGAACAAATTGCCCTTTTTTTTATAATAATAATTATAACTCAATTTGTTTTCTACGGTTCATATATGTTCGTTATGTGAATCGTAATAGTTTTATCAGAGCACCAAAAACTTTTTTTTTTTACCTTCTAGCCTTATCATTTTTTCATTTAGATGAGCGTTTATCTTTGCTGTTAGAATAATAATAATAATAATAATAATAATAATAAAATAATAATAATTAATAATAATAATAATATTCAATCTAATAATAATAATAATAATAATAAAGAAAAATACATGAATTATTTTACTTTACGGCATTACCGTTAAAGTTATATAAATCATCGACACTGGATGCTTTATACGAAGAAAAACACACGCCCACAATAGAATAATAACGCTGAAAAGCTAACTGGCTTTTTCTGTCATTACGATGAAAATTATGAAGGATACGTCCCCTCCCTTCCCCTATTCCCCACCCTTTCCCCCTCCCCCTCACCCTCCCCTCAGTGCTGAGTTGGTAAATGAGTTCTGGGGAAAACAGTGCAGTAAAGTTTACAAAAAATAAACAAATGAAGAAATGAAGTTATATGTGCAATGAGCCTGCTGTTGCATAATATAAGAGTGTTACTCGTTGCGAGTTTCTCTCTCTCTCATCTGATCACTCGCTCTCTCTCCGCTCTCTCTCTCTCTCTCTCTGATATTTCACTCTGAAATTTTACTATTAATACCCTTGTTTGATTCTTTTCCACGGGAAACGAAACAGACAAGTTAAAAAAAAAAAAGGCTTCGGAGCAATCGAGTTTTCTGTACAGCGTATAAAGCTGTATGAAACTCTCGATGTTCTTTGTTATAAAACTCTCAGCCACGACCGGGCAACTGAGAAGTCAAGATGAGTCGGCGGCTGGCACCGCTAGCGGTGTCAGACGCACGATCCATGGCAAACCTTAACCTTAAATAGTATTTTTTAAAAGCTACTGAGGCTAGAGGGCTGCAATTTGGTAAGTATGATGATTGGAGGGTGGATGATCAAAATACGAATTTGCAGCCCTCTAGCCTCTGTAGTTTTTACGATCTGACTCGGACGTACAGACAAATAGCCATCGCAATTATTTCCTTTTACAGAAAACTAAAAAGCGTAGTGAAGAAACAGCTTTTACTGTTCACTGTTGTGGAGGGAAATATAGTATTTAAAAGAAGCTTGAGGAAGGTGAAAATGCTTGTATGATTTGTATGCTTCCATTGCTTGGTTTCACGGGATATTGCCTGAAGCTCCAAGTTTTCAACTTTCTTATTGTTTGGATTTCTAAGCAGGTTGGGTTGCCCCAAGAAAGACAGAATTGTATATGTGTTGTTACGTCTGGTTCCGTGTCATTTTACCCCTCAGTGTCTTCGGTTTCACGTAATGATGAACGAGGTGAAAATCGTAGCAATAACAATAGTTACTGATGCGGTGTTACGTAACTATCTTTTCCGCCATTGCTTCCGTGGGAGTGATGCGTCGATATTATCTTATGCTTGAGAGAGTTTACGTAAATTCTTCAACATTATTACCTCTTCGATAATAGTGTTTGCGGTTTCGCATTATTCGGTAAATAGTGATCTTGATTGTTCATTAGTCCATTAATACTGTAACAGTGAAATAAAATGAAAATGCATTCTTGAGTCATTTAAAATGTGGATGAGACGTACAGGAAAATCAACTCGTGAGGATGTTGACCATTGATGGTGAACTGTTGTGCTTTAGAAGGAAAAGATGGTGACCGAAAGTGAAAGAAACGTCGGCTGATTAGTCTATTAATATATTTTTTTCAGGAAGAAGAATGAGAAAGAAATCTACCTGAGTTATTAAATAAATTAGGCTTCAGTTCCAACTTGGCATAAAAAGATATTCGGGTATAAAAAGCGACACTGAATTCACTTTTACCGGAAGATGTCTCCATAAAGTTATACTAGAAAGTTATATAGTTTTAAGCCTTTGCTCTTTATCTCCAGTTTCGCAGTTAAGGTCAAAAGGTCACCAGAGATTAGTGACTTTTACGGGTAAAAGTTCAGTTAGTTTTCTCTAATAAAAGTTTCTTGATAAGTTACAAAAGAATATAAATGTAAAAGAATATTTATACAAGTACGGTTATCGATGATATTGGTGGACAGAAAAACTCCTGTCTGTTTGTATGTTAAAAAGTAAATGTATATATATATTTATAAAATTATATATTATATATATATATTATCATATATATATATATATATATATATATATAATTGTTTATTTATTTATTTATTCATACATATATAGTGATATATGTTTATATATTCAGACTTCCATTAATTATGTGAGTATATATTTACGTGAATAATCAAAATACTAATGTTTCTATATATACTATCTATGTATTGACTGGCATACACATGCGGACAATGATATAGATATATATATATATATATATATATATATATATATATATATATATATATATATATATATATGTATGTATATATATATATATATATATATATATATATATATATGTGTGTGTGTGTGTGTGTGTGTGTGTGTATGTGTATATATATATATATATATATATATATATATATATATATATATATATATATATATATATATATATAATAGTAGAGGAAAAGACCCCATATAGACTCCACTTTTCTAGCCCCGCCCCCCCCCCGCCCCCACCCCCCCAAGGGGCGTGGCTACCCCCCTCCCCCCTCCTGATTGGCTCATGTACGTACGTGAGGCCTAAAAAGGGGCGGGGCAACCCCCACAAACCCCCAAAAGGGGCGTTGGCCACCCCGACCCCATATAGACTCCACTTGTCTGGGGGGTGTGGCCACCCTGACACCCATATAGCTTCCACTATTCTGGGGGGGCGTGGCCACCCCTGACCCCAAATTGACTCCATTTGTATTATAAGCTCATGTACGTACATGAGCTCATAATTGACTCCATATGTATGATAAAGTTCATGTACGTACATGAGCTCATAATTGACTCCATTTGTCTTACAAGCTCATGTACGTACATGAGCATATTAGGGGGGCGTGGCCTCCCCCTAACCCCAATAAATTCGAACTACACTTTTTACCCCCCTGTGACGTCACAAAAAAAACTAAACTATAAGGGAATAAAAAACCATCCTTTCAACCCTCACTATTCTGGGGGGCGTGGCCACCCCTGACCCCAAATTGACTCCATTTGTCTTACAAGCTCATGTACGTAACATGGGCTCATTAGGGGGGGCGTGGCCTCCCCTAACCCAAATCGACTCCACCTTTTCACCCCTGTGACGTCACATAACTATAAGGGAATAAAACCATCCTTTCAACCCTCCACTATTCTGGGGGGCGTGGCCACCCCTGACCCCAACATAATTGACTCCATTTGTCTAACAAGCTCATGTACGTACATGAGCTCATATTAGGGGGGCGTTGGTCTCCCTAACCCCAAAATCAGACTACCACCTTTTCCTACCCCCTGGTGACGGTCACGTAATCTTACCGGGAATAAAAAACCAACATTTCAACCCTCACCCCAAATTGACTCCACTCTTCTACCACTTTTTGACGGTCACGTAAACTCTCTGGGAATAAAACCTTCCTTCTTTCAACCCCTGACCCCAAGAAAATGACTCCACCTTTCCCCTATTCCCCACTGTGACCGTCACGTAACTCTACCGGGAATAAAAAACCAAAAACCAATTTTCAAATTTCCCAATCCCCCCACCCCAAATTGGACTCCACTATTCTACCCTGTGACGTCACGTAACTCTCTGGGAATAAAACCATTCTTTCAACCCCCTGACCCCAAATGACTCCACCTTTCCTACCCCCTGTGACGTCACGTAACTCTACGGGAATAAAAACCAACATTTTCAACCCCTCACCCCAAATTGACTCCCACTATTCTACCACTGTGAGTCACGTAACTCTGGAATAAAACCATTCTTTCAACCCCCGACCCCAAATTGACTCCACCTTTCCTACCCCCTGTGACGTCACGTAACTCTCCGGGAATAAAAAACCAACATTTCAACCCCTCACCCAAATTGACTCCACTATTCTACCCCTGTGACCGTCATAACACTAACTCTGGGAATAAACCATTCTTTCAACCCCTGACCCCAAATTGACTCCACCTTTCCTACCCCCTGTGACGTCACATAACTCTCCGGGAATAAAAACCAACATTTCAACCCCCACCCCAAATTGACTCCACTTTTCTACCCCTGTGATGTCACGTAACTCTACGGAATAAAACTTGACCCCACCCCGACCCCAATAGACTCAGTTCACTGTTTTTTGCGACTCATGTCCCCTTTAATTGTTTTCAAAGTAACCGGGACGTTTACCTCATCCTCCTCCTATAAAATCTCTAAATTTATATATGCACATTGCGAATATACTCTCTCTCCCTCCCTCCCTCCCTCTCCCTCTCTCTCTCAGCCGTTACATTTTGTTTTATATATATATACACAGCTGCTTAGATATTCAGAGTATCATGATAAAAGGATATTTGGCGACTGACTTCATCCACATGTGATATCAATAACCATATCAGAGTCAATGTTATCTGATGATGAATCACGCACACACACACACATATGAAGAAACGAGACCTTATCGCCATATTTGCCCAGCTGACTTCACGCCAACGTGAAATTTTATTTTTCATAGAATTTGAGTCATAATCTAGGTGGCGAACACAAGGACAAAGGTACACATTTCAATTTTGTTTATTTATTATACCGAGTTTGAAAGAGGTTGAAAAATCAAATTACGACGGAATTGTTATTTTATTATTATTACAACCCAATCCTAAATACAGGGGGAATGAATTAATATTCCATACAAATACATACATTAGAAAAAAACTGTACAAACACGAACGCGATAATATGCGCATTCGCTTTTTCAAAAACAATACTTCAACGAAACATACTACGGTCTACTAATATATTTTCTAACCTGTTCCTTCACATCACAGCCCTTAGTATATACCACAAACATCTTCTCCAGCACTTTCCCGACCGTGTATCGAAGACGACGACGTTTCATCTAACACCTCAAAGCTTTTAAATTTAGCTAACAAGTTTTTCATATATAAATCTTCCACACACCTTTCCTCCAACAGGGATAAATTCTTTTTCATTATAGCCACGCAGCATATTTTACCAATTTTGCTCATTTCATCACTGAATGTAGCTAACACAGGTAAATATTGATTCAACCAAGTCGTATTAACTAGTCCGCTCTGACCGATGCCAGCGGGAAAGATAACATATTTGACATAGTCATACGATGATTTAAATAATTCTTCCTTCAATTTCTTGACCGAAGAAAAAAAGTGATTGAACCTCATCTGTTTGGTATCTATGCCCAAACGATCGGCGTGAATCTTCATTCTTGGAAAAGAAGCCACGACAATCTTTTGCGCGTATTCATTATCTTCAATGGGGGCACCAATACCGTATTGTGTTAATAAGGTAGCTATGGTGGGCAGATCAACTTCTTCGTCGCATTCCCAAGATGTGATATTTTCAGGTCTTTTCACAATGGCGGACCCTTCAATACCCTATCACGAAGGACAGGCATATGATGCACCCTGCGAGAATATCGAAAACCTGCCAATTCGGCATATGGAGATAAGCTCGAATGACGTCCGCCACAACACCGTAATTCCTGCATGTCACACAGTTAGTGGCCACTACTAGACACATATTCCTCTTCCTGAACTTATTTCGGACAAGTTCCCGAAAACTAACTTGCAAGAGGAGGCTGATGAAGCCATGGCGAGAGTTTCACGTCTTGATGTGACAATCCTTCAAGAGATAATGAAACTACGAAAGCCCCGCTACCAAGACCCTTTATCACAATCACTGATTACAAACCTTGTTGTGACGAAGCATCAAGCCTCTCCCAGCAATGATTCAGACTAACATGAATAAACAAGTCTTATCATTCCCTCACGCCAAAGGTCATCCACACATGACTCATTTTATCAAAAATCAGTATCACTCCAGTCATGTTTCTCGCAGACACGAATAAACAAGCCTTATCATTTCCTCACGACAAAGGGCCGTCCACACACACACCACACACACACACACACACACACACACACACACACACACACACACACACACATATGGACTCATATATAAAACTTCCACACATCTTTCCTCCAATGGGGATAAATTCTATCGCTACAAGGCGTGAAAACTTCATCTTTCGGAAATACAATACTTTCATCGAAACACCATATGTCACACTGATTATTACTTCCCAAACTGAACACCATAAATACAACGACAAGGGAAAATTGATGTTATTCCTTACCCAAAGTGTATAGAGTAAGTGAACACACCGACCTCCGTCCCTACAAGTATTTCTCTGACCGAAACGTCATTCCCTCCGTCACTATTCAGTAAGTAGCATATAAAACACTTTCCATTTACTTGAACATATAGTATAGTAAATATTAAAAAACAGCAATCAAGATTCGTCTGTATATGGAATAGATATTCTTATAAAATAATGTACCCGTTGAAAGAAGCGGAATATATAAAACAGTCATTATTCCTCCCTTTCAGATATGGGAAATAACTCTAGTTAGTGAAGCTGTCAGCCGACGAAGTAGCCACTAAGTCAGACACCATTACTATTATGGTGTTGGAGCCCCAAACTCATTTATTAGGAAGGTGAAAACGGGTCGGGATGACCATGAAGCAGGAGAAGAAGAAGAAGTAGCAGGAGATGCAACAACTACCACTTGGCAGCCCACAACAGTGCAACCCCCGATCAACTTCGCCACCACCCACTACTGAAGGAAACGAGCAACCCGGTGAAGGTATGTAAAAACCGATGTGTTATATATTTATTTAATAATAGTTCCTGATTCCATAGGAACACGCATTCTTTTTCTCCGTTTCCCTGTTTTTCCGTTCAAATGCATTATGGGCATAGTAAAAAAAACACCTATATAATTATTCATAAGGATTATTGACCACATAAAGAGTTTACACAAATTCAATACACTAATCGCTGTCAGGACCGTCTCAGCACGCATCCCAATATAACTTCCACGTGTATCCTTATTTTAACATGAATAAGCCGAAAAACGTTTAAGAGGAAACGACTAAGACGTCTTAGCAGTTTAACACCGACGTTCATGGGCGAATGATTCTCACGCTCATCCTGAAATAAGTAAAAAAGTTATGTGATTGAAGGTGTATGATACATATAGAATATATCCTTAATAGAATGTAAAGGGAGTAATATAAAAATCAAAGAAAAATATGCATTTACCTAGTTGTTCAAGATGCGGAGACATTCCTTGTACGTAATAGGCACGTTTGACCCCCGACCTCCAATGTGAACATTTAAACTTTTTCAAATATTTAAAATAATATCCCGTTATCCATTTATCATTACCTCCCAAACGAGTGAATGAGAATACATTTTGTATTAAGGATAATACTGCGTTTCACACCACGGTGACTCAACGCAATGAACAAAAAAACTAACGTAAGACCGCACTTGTACGATTATCAGGTTGTATTTGTTTTATTAGGCGATAGAGGTTATATTCGGGATGCGCATATATAAATTTAGAGAAGTCATTCGAATAAACTTTTGGATTTATACCGTAACTATCAAAAAAGAAGATTATATTCTAGGTGATTTTTCCACGTAAAAACATACCCAATGACCAACAATATTAATATCAGTAGACGAAGATAATGTATTAGATATAAAAACTAAAGGTTTAATTCTACTTTCTGGCAATGTCAATAATCCTACTTCATCCGAAGCGAACACACCTAAATATTTAACCCGGTCACCGAGTGAAACCTTTTAACTATTTTCAATTTCTTTTGTATCCATTCCATTTAACCCCTAACATCACACTGAATAACCCTATCCGCATCCACCGTTAAAAATACCCTTGGTATCCCAAAAAGTAAAATAATGCAAGGGCTAGGCGTAGCCGTACCCAGCCTGATCGATATTCGCAGGTTTGCCGAAATTTCCACTGGCATGGAATCTTCAACATCTTCCACCACAAAATTTAAATTTAAAGCAGTAAATAGCTCTACCATTTTAAAAACTATCATAAGTGATCAGATTATCACCGCCACCCCTATACTTTTCTGCGTCTCGTGATATAATGCATGATGGTATTAGGGAAACTACATTGAATATTATATACCGTATTCCCATTAACGGTAATATGTATATTATTTAAATCGAAAGATTGAAAATATAGACTATTGGTCGCGTAATCACCTGAAAATGTTTCCATATCAATCATGGCCAATGTGATTTTTTTCAGGTATACAACTGTTAAAAGGCTGATCAATTAAAATCGAATTTTCATTTTGCCCAATAACGTATGTCTTGTATAAAGTCTTATCAAATATATATTGTATAGGATTAACTGCTATCGCTTCATTTAAAGCCGACATTGCGTTATAATGTGGGGTAACTCTATCGATCCATAATTGGCCTTTTCTATATTCAGCACATTTAAATGTCCGTCTGTGTGGGCGCCCATAACCCAGTTATTATTCGCTAATTCGAGTCTAAGTCTCAAATAACCGAATCCAGTAAATATATGTCTTTAGTCGCTATATCCAAAAGAAGTGGAAAATATGTATCCACGCCCCTCGTTTTAATGTCACCCATAACTTTCGTCTCCCACCTGCTGGTTTGACCGAAGGTATTGGCAGTAAAGTTGCCGAGTTACCCGTGTGTTACATGATAGTCATCGTATAAAAATCCCGCCCGGCCGGTGGTAGGTAATGCAGAGGGTTTTATCATTTTCAACATTTTGATATATGATTGATAGTTAAATACCGGACAGGATTCCACCAACTTTTCATTCAAGAAAACGGAAGCAGATTTAAATAATGTATTACTAATACCATTAACGACAGACACATGGACATCATCCGCTAATTGCGTGTTGTCCCTATCTATTGTGATATATAATTCTAAAGCTATACTTGACAAATCTAAGAAGAACCTGCCACCCCATTAACGCGAAATTCTATATATTTATCAGATAGAACTTGATTTATGGAAATATTACAAGGTGTAAAATCCAGTCTTTCCTTTGAATTAATTGAAGTTTCAACTAATTCTCCGTCTATTAACTTCGGGAAACAATTCTGATATACCCGCAATATACGATGAAACAGGACTTGATTACCAGTTCCGGGTATGTTAGGAACTACGCTAGCCATGTTTGTGTTTATATAATTTTAGATGAAGGGTAGAACGAGTGCGTACCCGCCGAATGTCAATGATGAATGAGTTACAAAGATCGTACACGTCCTTATTATATTTACTCCTAGATTTAACTCGTGTGCCCTTCCTCTTCCTCCGTTTTTTCTTTCCTCCACACTCGACCGTCTAACTAATCGTTTCACTGTTTTCTTCCGTCTCGTTCTCCTTCTCCTTCCAGTACCGCTTAAAATTCGTTGTCCAGTAGTTTTGAGGGCCCTTATACCATTTCGTTTTATGGATTCTTTTAAAGGTAAACCGCGTGTTTACCATATCAGATAACACAGATCTACCGAATTCATTAACTGAAGGTTTCACGGCATTAAATAGAAAAGGAAGCACTTTCGTGCAACGCCACTTATGGCCGAAAAAAAAACCGCTTCCCCTTCTGCGGCGGGATAGAAAACGGAAAATATCCTCAAATCCCGCTCCTTCCTCCTTAATAAAGGGTCTGATAAAAAAATAGTTTTTTAAATTCCGCCTCTGAAGGAGGCGCGAATAACACTCTCATTTTACTGTTTATAACTTCCCAGTTCCCAATTTAAGTGGAACTTGATTCGCAAGTTCTAGTTCACTCGAGGGTGTTACGATCACGAATAAGGAATGCCAAGGGTGAACATCGAATTATATACGCACCTATTCATCTAATTTTCCTCTAGGTTTTATACGGAGCAGGCAAGTAACACTCGAGTCTTAGTGAAATGTAAAAGGTGACCATTTTTTGATCCGTGATAAGAATAGAAATCTGATCCAAGATGTTCGGTGTTCAACAATTGTAGACTGTATTATGTACCCTTTTTCCTCTACCACTTGCTAAAGTAAAACAGTCCAATATATTTACTAGTCTCCCGCCAAAAAATCGTCGGTTGAAACTATATCCGTATACACATATATATAATCTACCCCACAATTATCAGGTAGAGAATCAAGGGAAATGTGTTCATTCAGTTCACGCCCGCCATATATTTCATAACCGGTATTAATATGAAAACCTAATAATTTCGCGGCTTTTCCGCTAAATTTGACATATATACTTTTAACGTCCCCTGTTCTCAATTTCTCTCTCTTGATACGTGGTATAGTAATTCTCCTTAAATCTTCATCCCAATGAAATATACCGTTACTATTAAAATAATTTATGAAATTATCACCGTAATAAACTTTCAAATAATCATACACGTCCTTATTAAGAGCTCTCACGAGTCTCTTCATATCCCCGCTAACATTGCTATTCTCGGTCTATACAAATATGTATGCCTATCAGTTTATGACGCTCTGTAATTAAATTCGAGAGTGAATAAATCATCTTTGGATAATATAGCGTAATAACTCCCCCGGGAACATGATCGAAGCTAAACCTACTTCTATATTCAACCCCATTATTGGTAATAATATAGGTGTAGGTAATCTATTGGCAAAGTTTCGAAGGTGTATTTTTGGTATACGTGTCTAAACAGCCGAGACTGCTCAAATATATGGTGTGTTCACCAGCCATGTCGGTTAAATACTATGACGGGTATATGTCACGTATGGTATTTATAAGAAAAGTTCTATAGCGTTTTATCTTAGGTCTTATATGCAGACTGCACGATAGAACCCCATTTTTCAGTAAACATTATTTCTTCACCGTTCTGATCCGAGACATCGATAGTAATGTAATCCATACGTCAATGGTATTTAAAGGTTTATAAATGGCATTATGCGGACCTTTACCACATGCACATCCTAACGTAAGCAAGTCTAAGAGATTAACCATTGTTTTATCACCCAAGATGGTAGGTTGAACGATACCGAATACAGGTAAACATATTCAACGCCTTGCTGGAATATATTTCTACCGTGATGAGGTCTCAACGCACCTGAAATGTATATTAAATACTGACTTTTTCATTGAAACCAAACATATTAGCTGCTTTAGCACTGAGTTAATCGTATTGGAATCAATCATATCAACTTTGGCCGCTCTGCATCGATATGTGGAATGCTCATTTCTTCGTGTCATCATTCCATGAGAATAAACCGTCCTGCGGATAGCTCCGCGATATGCTCACCGTAAAATTCAGATAATTGTTCAATAATTTGCGTATTAAACGCTCTAGTCATGACATTCTATCACCACCAACAAACCCGAAATGGACTTATAAATATACGTATAAACGCGTTTCCATCGGACTCGTTATAGATCGCGTTAAATTGAATAGTAAAATCAACGTCTCCTGGTTTAATAGCGTAATATAATTTTCGGGAGAATGACTCCCACTAGCCCCACTTCATATTCCACTCCATCGGTAATGATATAGGGACGGCTAACCTATGGTAAATTACACGCCCGATTTTCTGGAAATGTGCCTATACAGGCATTGCTATTCACGTATATGATGTGATCGCCACACATGTCAGAATGTAGACTGTATGACTAACAATGGGCATCGGGTTTATAATATATGTACATAAAAACCTCCACGTTCATGTTATGTCACACCATATTCATAAATTTATCACACAGATTGTCACGTCATTAAAGAAAATGTCCAAGCCTCTAACCGCCATGATGAATCATCCTCACCACCTCCGATCCAGGTAAAAATTTATTGGATTATATTATTATTATTATTATTATTGTTATTTTGCGGTTTTTGCAGTTGTTATTATTATTATTATTATTATTATATATTATTATATTATTATCATACACGTTCACTCCCGGTGCTATTTAAAATGATCTTTACAGATCCCTTCGCTGAAGACTTCCCATTAGATGAAGATTTGATGGGGAGTAATAATAATAATGAAGCATCGCACGTTGGTGGAGGTGTAGAAACAGAAGGGAAATCTTCACTCACGAGGGAAAGAACGGAGGGTAATAAGGTAGTGAGTACCATTCATTATCGGCTGCAGTAGGGTCACACTTGAGTGGCAATGAAGTTAAGTAGTAGCATAGCCCGATTACGCGAAGATGTGCACAGTACTTCCTTGAAAGAGGTATTCGCTCGGCTATGCTATACTTGTGCGTTATTATCACCAGCGTGAGGATGCTAGGCGACATGAATGAAAAAAAGTGCTTTTTATGTATGTACTCCACCCACCCTCACTACGATTGACTCGATCTATGACTCCCTGGAGGAGGCTATGAGTTTATAGCTAATAACTTGGAAGAGAGACTCAACCGTACTGAGGGTTCAGGTTGGTGTATGACCTCGCTGGATAGGGTTTGAACTTCATATCAGCGGCGTGAGTTAGTGAATATTAATAACTTCAAGGTGTATCCCAAGGGAGTCCGCGGTAGTGATCAGGTTATCATATTCAGTTCGGGTACAACTGTGTCGTTACAGCGTTTAGAAGCGTACGTTGTACTCCGGGATACCCCTCCCAACACTTATTAACAACCTCCCTCGTGTCTTAATGAGGATGGAGGGGAGGGGACAATTTTAATATCAAACACTCGCCACATATGCCGTTGACCCATGACTCTTTCAAAACATTAGAAAAGGGAATAACCTCAACATATTTCTGTATAAATTATGTGAATTAGTCATGGGGAAACAGCGGAAAAAACATTGGCGACGGTACATCTGGCGAGGAAAGGTGGTAACCCCCAAAGCCCTGCATTGGTTCACGTTGTTATTAATCACTGACGACCACGTCGCGTTGATTAAGGATATGTTGGCATTCGTGAAAGAAGTTCCGACACGGATTCAAGCAGGGGCGGGGGATTGAGCACGGGTCGGTATATGTTACAATTGTTTGACTTTGTTAAATAGTCCCACCATCCGTGAGGCACACACACAGGCCTGTACTGCTCGAACCACTGTCGAATACCCAGAACCGGCCAATTTAAACAGTTTACTAAAGTTAAAGCTCGGCTGCCAATCTCGCACATGGCTTTCCTGGATTTTGAGGCGTATAATATTCAACCGAAGACCGGAGAAGACGATCCAAGAATAGTATCTCGGCAGAAAGCTTTCGCTTACTGCTACGCGATCGTTACTGGTAAGAACGGGGGAATATTGTCCCATCGACTTAATACGGAGAGAAATTGCGTTGATGATTGTTTGCAGAACATGAACTGGACTGGGCGTTAATTGCGTTGAACGATGCGTGGGTCTCCTTTAATTGACTCCTGAATCCACCCATAATTTGAAGCGATCACTCATTGCGAAGGATGTAACATCGAATTCAAGGCTGGAGTCCGAAAATGCCGACATTCACGCTTCTTTGTGGCACTGGAACAACTTTGTGTGTGCACTGTGTCAACAGTGTAATTTGAATATGCAATTTAGGAGCCACTTTAACAGTGTTCGTACACAATTTGTCATAGTGACATCGCCCTGGTCCTTGAAAGATGCGGGGCTCAGCATGATTTTTGAATTCTGAAACGCGAGGGTAGTACATTTTTACTCGGACCAGATCGGGCTCAATCTGAGATTCGTGATAGCAAACAACGTGGTTGAGAGGGACCCTTTCTAGTCTCGCTGATCTATCAAACAGAAAGGGTTCCCTCGAATCGCACGTCAGTTGTTAATATCCAGTATTCTCGGGATTGTCTCGATTTAAGTTTTGGGTACGGGTAAACAGTACTACCCTTATGATTATTTGACGGGTTTCAATATCCTGCGCAGGCCGGCCATCCGCTTCTCGCGAGTGTTTCTTCGACCTTACGGGAGAAACCCTTTCCAGCGGGGGCTATGCAACGTGTCAAGTTTGAACTCCGCTAATTGCACCATCTTCTAGATTACAACCATTTTGTAATTTTTAATGGATGTGGTATTTATTAGCCAGCGTTTTATTTAGCTTGGAGGAAGCTGCCATGGCGCAATTCGGACTAGACCCCGCCCGTTACCTGACTTCTACCTCTCTCCTCACTCGATCTTTCCTTATATCCTCTAAATGTTTCGTCTCCCCCTCATTTCGAATGGTGAACTCTATCAATTAATTTGTAAAAACATCCGCGGCGGTTTTTGTAGTCTAGTTAGAAGGCAATGCGTAGCTAATAATCCAGATTTAAATCCCAGTTTTAGGTGGGTGATCCTCAATGGTATATATTATACGTTGATTTCAGCCAGTTTGTATCCCACAGTTATGAGTAAATACAAAATGCCCTTGGGTGAAATAACTGAACTTTCCCCTGTCGAATTAGAAAGTTTTGTCGCTAGCGATATTACCGCCATTGATTCACAGGGTGAATACGGTTATTTCATACTGCTCGATACCAAACCAGTTAGACGGGATGTTGCTCTACAAACGGATGATCTCCCTCTCGCCATTCATCACATGAATGTGACTCACCAGGATCTATCGCCCTATAGTAAAAACCTGATGAATAAGTTCAAGGTGAAGCTACCCAAGAAAAAATGTCAAGTTGACGGGTACGCATTTACCCATGCGTAATCACTTGATCGTCTTCCTTATTACAAACGTTGATAAGGCTCAGGTCTCGAAGTTGATGTAATAAGGAAAGTGTACAAATTCAAACAGGATTTTTATTTGAGGGAATATATTCTGGAGAATGCCGAAAGGCGTGCTAAAGAGACCGATCCGGACAAGAGGAACACAATCAAAATCATAATGAACGGTCTTTTCGGTGTTACTATTAAAAATTCATTGAATTATTCTACCCGAACTGTCGTCACCACCGGTGAAGCCTCTCTCCTCAGGAATGTGTCCAAACAAACACGTACAAGTCTTTGGAAAAAACTGTGTAACGACAGGTACATTGTAAACCATTGCAAAGAGTCTGTTATGGCTGAATCCCCGATTTATATCGGTTTCAGTATACTAGACATGGCGAAGGATATGATGTATCGGTTCTATTACGACGTTCTTCGAAAGCAGTATGGACACCGAGTTCAGCTCCTGTATACCGACACTGACAGCTTGATCTTTTCCCTGGTGACTGATAACCTCAATCGGGAACTGAAGGGTGCGCTCAACCCTACATGGATTTGAGTAATTTCCCAAAACTCACGAATTGTATGATGAGTCACGTAAGGGGGAACTCGGGTTAGTGAAGGTTGAAACAGGGGCTGAACTCATGAGGGAATTCATCGGCGTTTAAACCTAAAGTTTATTCGTATCTGACGGAAACTAGTCGTAGCAACACCTTGAAAGGTGTACAAAGGTGCCGGCAAAAGACCATTCCACATGACCAGTATCGAGCTGTAATCGAAAAGAATGAGATTACTTATACTCGTGTGCACAATTTGCAAAGAGTAGGAGGCACGATGTGTCATACGAGCCAGCGAAAGGTATCTCTCTGTCCTTTAGAGGACAAGAGATATTATGTGACACCTTATAAATCGTTGGCGTATGGACATCCAGACATTTGGGTGGAGGAGGGTATAGCGGAGGAGGAGGAGGAGGAGGAGCTAGAGAGGGTAGTGGTGGCGCCGGTAGTAGCGGCAATCTCTCCAATTTTAAATATTTCCCGCTCCTAGCACCTCGAGAATTCCTACTCCTCCTATTCCTAGGACCCTACATCCATCACATCATTTCCCACGGGTGAAAGGATGTTCAAAACGTCGAAGAGAGAATAGTAAAATATACAATGTTAATCCTCTCTCTCTTCGACGTCTTTGACTTCTCGACGGAAAATGGTTCCACCCTCTCCTCCAGTTACCGGGGTCGTATCACACATTGACCGGGTGTCATAGTTTATATATTTTACTATATATTTTATCTTATTCATATATTTTATATATTATATTGTATATAATGTATTTTTATTTTATAATCATATACACGTTAGTTTTCTATATTTTGAATTATTATATTGTATTTTTTATTATACTTCGCATTTTTACTGTACGAGTTCTATTTTTATATTGTAGGAAAAACCTGTATGTATTTCATTATAGAAATTAAAACAAATATTATTGCCGTCAACTTCCATTCACCCTAGTTATTATTAAGGCTTGTACGTATATAAAAAGGAGCGTGTAAAGTACACACCTATAGTCTTAAACGCGCTAACATCATGGCCGCGACAGGTCCCTTCCCTGGGCAGTTGTTAGACCCGTTCGCTAATCCCGCTCGTATTATCATCGCGGGGTTTAGTAACAGTGGCAAGTCCGTCCTATGTCAAAAAATCATTGAACTCTATGAAACGCGTTTCCAATACATTTTATATTGCGGGGTATCTGAACACCCCCTCGAAACGCATCCCTCAATAGTCCCCAATTTTTAAAGTATCCAAAGAAATTTTAAATCCCTTTTGATTACGCTGAAAAAGGGGGAGACGGAGGGTTAATAAAGGTCTATTATTCATACTCGATGATTCGCTTCCTCGAGGCCAGTGATAATAAATTTGTGACTAACGCCTTCACAGCGGGACCGTCATTCATCTATTTCAGTTATATTCATAACGCAGAATATGTTTCATTCAGGAAAGTTTAGTAGTAGTATTAAAGCTTGAATTGCTCACATTATATTCTAATGAAAAATCGTGATTTTAGTCAAATTGAAACTTTAGGTCGGCAGTTATTTGGCCGTCAAAAAGCTTCAGCCTTTTCGGACATATATAAAAAGGCCCTATCACATAACCGGCTATGGTTATTTGTTAGTAGACTTCGCTCCGTCAACACCTGAAGTGTTACAGCTCTGAACTAATATTCTGGGTGAACGGAATATCAAATAGCTTACCAATATGGATAAAGAACGGATAAAACTGCTAAAAACTTTGTACGGAGATGCACGGGGTGTGGGTAGTTTCAGCGGGGTGGACTCTTTATTCAGAGTAGCGAAAAATCTGAATAGCCAAATTACTCGTGAAAATGTTAAAGAATTCTTACGTGGACAAAAGTCTTACACACTGCATAAAGTCACTCGAAAAAAATTCCAGAAGAAAAATCATTTCACCTAAACCGAGAGTAATAGCGAGCACCGATTTAGCTGATATGTCCAAATTAGCTCGGTATAATAAGGGTTTAAATATTTGCTAGTCTTTATTGACGTGTTTTCCAGATATCTACAAATTGTTCCCCTTGAAAAAGAAGGATGGTGTTACTATGCGTCGCGCTTTGAAGAAGGTTATCGAATCTACCGAATTTTTGGGAATTTCACGTTTGAATAGCGATGAGGGTAGGGAATATTATAACAAACACGTCAGAGAATATCTAGATAGTAAAAATATAAAATTATATAGCGTTTATTCGAGAGAAATAAAATCTCTATAGCTGAAAGAGTCATAAGGACTATTAAGGGTCGTATATATAGATATCTCACACATAAGAATACCTTAAAATACAATTAACGTCTTGCGCGACATTGTTCAGAGTTATAATCATACCCCCCATAGAAGTTTGGGTCGCACCCACGCAAGAGGTTCACGCATTAACAAATAGAGATGACATTGAACGTCAATTCTCGAGCATGTATAAAAAGGCTGTTCTCGTTAATCCTCCCGCCGATTTCGCTCTTGAATGTTGGAGACGTTGTACGTATTGCCGATGAGCCGTCGCAACGCAATTTTTAGGAGGGGATATATTCAAAATACTCTGGAAATTTTTAAAATCCGAAAGTGGATACAAGGCAAAATCCGGTCGTATACTTCTTGGAAGATTTAGCGGGTGAAGAAATAAAGGGCGTATTTTATCGTGAAGAATTAATTCGCACAAATCTACCAGAAACGTATGATATCACTATTCTGGGAAGGAGGAGGAAAGATAATAAAACTCAATATTACGTTCATTGGAAAGGTTATCCGAGTCAATTCAATTCCTGGGTTGATGAATCTCAAATTGTACGGATATGAACCGTAAGCAACCTTTAATACGTAAAAATAAAAACTTTATTTTATTCATCTCTGGTTTATCACCCTGTGAAAGAAGTAAAGTTATTCCCATCTTAAACGGTGGTTTGGTGTCTACTCTCTCGGAAATTTTTAGAAATTTTCTTTGTGGTAATCTAACTCAAGATAAGAAGTTTATTAAACACTTAAGAAATTGTAGACGAGAAATTCATCTTTGTGTCCTTGAAAACAACGTCCATATCTAAGAAGAAAAATATACTGAAAAGTCGTAAAGGGGGGACTATTCTATCGGTTTTTTATTGCCTATTGCTGCGAGTTTTGGTAGGGAGTCTTTTTAAATTGAAAATGAAGGAGTTTTACGCTATCCCTGCCATTACCTATGAGAGGTTAATGAATAGAAAAGAGGTTTGTGATGGTGATATTAATAACCTAGAGGGTACTGGCAAGTTGGATACGGCAGCTGTTAGTAGTAGCGGACACGTCTCCCTTAATATCCAAAAACCACCTATGCCGGCTATATCGCTCACGGGACCTCCTCCTCCTCCTCCTCCCCCTCCTATAGAAATGTAGGTGCAGTGACTGGAGGGGAGGAGGTGGTAAACGCCCCCATTACATTGAAAACAATTAAAATTGGGGACATGACTCGCAAAAAAGAGCAATCCCGATTTAACAGGTATTATTCCAATATTTTTTAAAGAACCCCAAAGTCATACGTTACGGCTTTTGTTAAGCACTTACAAGATTCTAACACGGTTGAATGGAATGAAGAAGGAGATTTAACTCATCCGCTCGCAGGTTATAATATTTTAGATATAGCTCGAGAATTCAAGGGAATAAAAAAACCCACGTTGATAATATTTCGAATTATCGCTACTTCAAAATTGAAATGGCGGGGGGTTAAAGATTTGGATGTTATGGAATATAGCCATTTAAAAAGCAAATCGAAACGTGGCGAAAAAATATGGGGAAAAAGGAGGAGGAGGGAGGAGGAAGGAGGAGGAGGAGGAGGAGGGGGTGGGAAGTGAGGGCGGGACATGCGAAAAACAAGATGGCGAGTGTGTGGTGGGCTTATTAACATTTTAGGAACAATGATATCGGAGCTGTTTAGTCACGTGATACTGATTTTGATAAAATGAGTCATGTGTGGATGACTTGGAAGGATTGTCACATCAAAGACGTGAACTCTCGCCATGGCTTCATCACCTCTCTTCGTACAAGTTAGTGAAAAACTTGTTAGCTAAATTTAAAAGCTTGAGGTGTTAGATGAAACGTCGTCGTCCCTTCGATACACGGTCAGGGAAAGTGCTGGAGAAGATGTTTTTGTGGTATATACTAAGGGCTGTGATGTGAAGGAACAGGTTAGAAAATATATAGTAGCCGTAGTATGTTTCGTTGAAGTATTGTTTTTGAAAAAGCGAATGCGCATATTATCGCATTCGTGTTTGTACAGTTTTTTTTCTAATGTATGTATTTGTATGGAATATTAATTCATTCCCCTGTATTTAGGATTGGTTATAAATATAAAATAACAATTCCGTCTGTAATTTGATTTTTCAACCTCTTTCAAACTCGTATATAAATAAACAAAATTGAAATGTGGACCTTTGTCCTTGTGTTCGCCACCTAGATTAGACTCAAATTCTATGAAAAATAAAATTTCACGTTGGCGTGAAGTCAGCTGGGCAAATATGGTGATAAGGTCTCGTTTCTTCATATGTGTGTGTGTGTGCGTGATTCATCATCAGATAACATTGACTTCTGATATGGTTATTGGGGTGAGATATCACATGTGGATGAAGTCAGTCGCCAAATATCCTTTTATCATGATACTCTGAATATCTAAGCAACTGTGTATATATATATAAAACAAAATGTAATGGCTGAGAGAGAGGGAGAGGGAGGGAGAGAGAGAGAGAGAGTATATTCGCAATGTGCATATATAAATTTAGAGATTTTATAGGAGGAGGATGAGGTAAAGGTCCCGGTTACTTTGAAAACAATTAAAGGGGACATGAGTCGCAAAAAACAGTGAACTGAGTCTATTTGGGGTCGGGGTGGGGTCAAGTTTTATTCCCGTAGAGTTACGTGACATCACAGGGGTAGAAAGAGTGGAGTCATTTGGGGATGGGGTTGAAATAATGTTGGTTTTTATTCCCCAGGAAGAGTTTGTGACGTCACAGGGGGTAGAAAGGTGGTTGGGGTTTTTATTCCCTTGGAAGAGGTTATGGGTGGGGACCCGTTCAACAGGGGGTAGGAAAGGTGGGGAGTCAATTTGGGGTCAGGGGTTGAAAGAATGGTTTTATTCCCAAGGAGATTATGTGACGTCACAGGGGTAGAATAGTGGAGTCAATTTGGGGTGAGGGGTTGAAATGTTGGTTTTATTCCCGGAGAGTTACGTGACGTTCACAGGGGGTAGGAAAGGTGGAGTCAATTGGGGTCGGGGGTTGAAAGAAATGGTTTATTCCCCAGAGAGTTACGTGGACGTCACAGTGGTAGAATAGTGGAGTCAATTTGGGGTGAGGGGTTGAAAATGTTGGTTTTTATTCCCGTAGAGTTACGTGAACGTCACAGGGGGTAGGAAAGGTGGAGTCAATTTGGGGTCAGGGGTTGAAAGAATGGTTTTAGTTTCCCAGAGAGTTTACGTGACGTCACAGGGTAGAATAGTGGAGTCAATTTGGGGTGGGGGTTGAAATGTGGGTTTTATTCGGAGAGAGTTACGTGACGTCACAGGGGGTAGGAAAGGTGATCAATTTGGGGTCGGGGGTTGAAAAGAAATGGTTTTATTCCAGAGAGTTACGTGACGTCACAGGGTCGAATAGGGGAGTCAATTGGGGTGAGGGTTGAAATGTTTTTGTTTTTTATTCCGGAGAGTTACGTGACGTCACGGGGGTAGGAAAGGTGGAGTCAATTTGGGGTCGGGGGTTGAAAGAATGGTTTTATTCCCGAGAGGGTTACGTGACGTCACAGTGGTAGAATAGTGGAGTCATTGGGTGAGGGGTTGAAATGTTGGTTTTTATTCCGGAGAGTACGTTGACCGTCACAGGGGGGTAGGAAAAGGTGGGAAAGGTCAATTTTTGTCGTTGGGAAAGAAAGGTGGTTTTATTAAAGAAGTTACGTGAACTTTCACAGGGGGTGGTTAGGAAATAGGTGGAGTCAATTTTTTGGGGTGGGAGGGGTTTGAAATTATGGGTTTTTGGGGTTTTTATTCCCCGTTAGAGTTTCCGTGACGTTCAATAGGGGGGTAGGAGTGGGCGTTCATGTAGGGAGGAACCACGCCCCCCCCCCTAATATGAGGCTCATGTTACGTTAAACAATTGCTTGTTTAGACAAATGGAGTCAATTATGTTGGGGTCAGGGGTGGCCACGCCCCAGAATAGTGGAGGGTTGAAAGGATGGTTTTATTCCTTATAGTTATGTGACGTCACAGGGGTAGAAAAGTGGAGTCGATTTGGGGTTAGGGGAGGCCACGCCTCCCCCCTAATATGAGCCCATGTACGTACATGAGCTTGTAAGACAAATGGAGTCAATTTGGGGTCAGGGGTGGCCACGCCCCCAGAATAGTGGAGGGTTGAAAGGATGGTTTTATTCCCTTATAGTTATGTGACGTCACAGGGGTAGAAAAGTGGAGTCGATTTGGGGTTAGGGGAGACCACGCCCCCCTAATATGAGCTCATGTACGTACAATGAGCTTGTAAGACAAATGGAGTCAATTATGAGCTCATGTACGTACATGAACTTATCATACATATGGAGTCAATTATGAGCTCATGTACGTACATGAGGCTTATAATACAAATGGAGTCAATTTGGGGTCAGGGGTGGCCACGCCCCCCCAGAATAGTGGAGTCTATATGGGGTCAGGGTGGCCACACCCCCCAGACAAGTGGGAGTCTATATGGGGTCGGGGTGGGCCACGCCCCTTTTGGTGGGTTTGCCCCGCCCCTTTTTAGGCCTCATGTACGTACATGAGCCAATCAGGAGGGGGAGGGGGGTAGCCACGCCCCTTGGGGGGGTGGGGGGCGGGGTGGGGGGCGGGGCTAGAAAAGTGGCGTCTATATGGGGGTCTTTTCCTCTACTAATATACATAGTATATATATATATAATATATATATATATATATATATATATATATATATATATATATATAATTAAATATATATTATATACCTCTATATATATATATATATATATATATATATATATATATATATATATATATATATATATCACTGTAGGCATGGCCTGCCGGCATCCAAGTGATCAGTTAAATTATCCACTTATGACAGTGTTCTTTCGCAAATTCCAGCAATGTCTATTTTCCCTTTCATATTCCCCTAGACTTTCTCTCTCTCTCTCTCTCTCTCTCTCTCATTTTACATGTCCCGCTACCGTCCAGCAAAGAATTCCCGTCTCCTGTAGGATTCACCTTGTGACCTTTAGTGTGGAAGTTGTGGTATCTGCGCATGCGTCGTTGAGAAGGTCTTGTGCATTTAGGTGCCTCCGTTGCTATGCATGCTGTTGCCGCGGATCAGACCATGAATCCGTGATGCTTGTTGTATGCTCAAATACAAGAGGCTGACACACACACACACACACACACACACACACACACACGGTATATGCATGCGTGTGCGTACCCTGAAAAGCTGTGGACGTTACAGGAATATTATATCTCCCTTTTCCAGGCTCGGAGAACAATTCCAAATCCTTTCATGGAACAGAGCAGCTGAATAGATTTTTATATGTATCTATTTTTTCTTATGTTATTTTTATTTTTTTGGGTCTACGAAGAATCGAGGCAAATCTCGCGTCTGCAGTTTTGATTAAGTGTTGGTTGGGTGTGGATGTCTAGTTTCTGGTAGAATAATGCCATGTTATTGGTGTCTTTGGCTGTGCTTTTCTGCTGTTTGTTATTAAATCCTAATTTTACTTATTTATTTAGATATTAAAAGCGGAATGTTGAAATGTCTGGCTTTAAGTAAGATTAAAGAATATTAGCCAGTTTTAAATAGGACAACAGAATCATTGTTGGTGGAGATATAAAGTAGTTTATATAATACTGTGATCTAAATAATTACAATTTCCGATTACTCGATGAGTAAGCCTACAAACTACTAAGTTGTTGTAGTTGTTGTTCTTGTTCTTGTTTTGGGGGAGTAGGAAAGCCTAAATAGGTCTGAAAAATGTTTAACATTGAGTGAAAGATACTGGAGATTTAGGATAGAATATTTATGATTTATTTATTAGAATGAAAATGTAAAAAATAGTGTGCATGTTAAACAATACAGATAAATTATTTCTAAAAAAGTATAGATTATTTATTTTAATTTTCGTTGGTGAAACAATGCTCTAGTTGACCAAGTAAGCTGGAGGTCAGATCACGCCTTGTTACTGTTGTTCTAAAAGGGGAGACATTTATTTATTCCACGCGTCCTCATTAGTAGAATTCAGTCGTTTTGCTCAGATTTTATTGCTATATGAAGATCAAGACTTGGCTACGTTATCGACGCTCGCATCGCAGGACCTTCATTTATGACCTGATAAAAAAAAAAAAAAAAAAAAAAAAAAAGTTGGCCTTCATTTCCTCTCGTCCGGTACTGTTGCAACTAATTAGTGACAACTAACAGGTGGAAAACAATCGATGGTGTTCAATCATCGTAATATTAATAATGAATATCGGTGATTGAAATTGTTGGTTAGTGGACGACGCTAAATTAGAGTGAATCGCGGGCCATTGAATATGGAGGTCCCTTTTATCACAATTCCCGAAGGGCAGTGCCATCATTTCACCTCACGCGGCGCACTGTAGGCATTGCTTAAGGTTCTTTGCTGCAGTGTCTCTTCGGCCCCTAGCTGCAACCCCTTTCATTCCTTTTACTGTACCTCCTTGCGTATTCTCTTTCTTCCATCTTGCTTTCCACCTTCTCCTAACACTAATTTCAAAGCGCAACTGCTTTGAAGTTTTTCTCCTGTTTCGACTTTCAAACCTTTTTTACCCTCACTTTTCCTTTCAGCTCTGAATGACCTCATACGTCCCAGCGCTTGGCCTTTGGTCTAAATTTTATATTGCAGTCCCAGTTCATTTTATCATAATAAATACACGTTAATAATTCATAATGTCTAATAATGACAGTAGAGCTATTTTTGCATTTCGCAGACATCCATGACGCATTCAAATTAGTCCTGAACGTAGTTCTGCAGTTGCGTCAGGTTTGATTAGGTAACTGGGCCCCAGGGGTGGCGGGGTGGGGACGGCATTTAGACCCTCCTACCAGGGTATGGAGATGTGAACCATGTTCTGCCAACGCAATGCAAATTTGGGAAATTCTCTTGATATATAAATTTCCGCTACTGATATCCGGAGTCGATCTGTCCTTGTGTCTTGAACACCTGAGAGCGTTCGTATTCTTGAGATTGCATTTGTTGAACTTTTCGTTATATTTTCTTCTTCCATTGGTACAGTTGTCGTAATTCTAACATAGTTATATATATATTATATATATATCTATATATATATATATATATATATATATATATAATATATATATATATATATATAGTATATATGGGTTATTCGATGGTTCGCTCCCCGTGAGCCGACAAATTTACTATCGACTAAAAAACTCCCCTTCGGTTAACATATATGAAAATATATTAATTCCGAGGTAGAGCGAATTAGATATTAAAATGGACATTTGTAGCTCGAAGTATATATATATAATATATATATATATATATATATATATAATATATATATATATATGTGTGTGTGTGTGTGTGTGTGTGCGTGTGTATGTGTGTGTATATGTGTGTGTGGAGATATATATATATATATATTATATATATATATATATATATATATATATATATATATATATATATATAATATATATGCGTTCTTGTGTATATATACACTGCACATATTTATAGTGTGTAGCTATATATTATATATATATATATATATATATTTATATATATATATATATATATAAACACACATTTATGAATGTTTTGCCTCTTATTGAAGTCCTCCGGAGATTACAGCGTGACCAAGGCAAACGAGATAATGCCACAAATTAAGGAATTCCCTTTTCTTCAATTCTCATCCAATAAGCTGTGGGCTAAATGAAGCTGCCTTTACGGTTTTGGTTTTCAAATATTTAATGAAATCGTTGCATTATTTGAATTTTTTTTTGGAATTTTGGAAATTTTGAACGGTCCGGGAATTTATTCATGTTCCCCTACAGGATAATCGACTCAAATTCTCACTTCAGAAAGACAGGACAAAAATGCTGCTCTGATCAGCAAGTTACAAAAATGCTGAATAAAAATGAAAACGCGATTCGTAATGTATCTAAAAACAAAGTAACAATTCTGGTTCATGTTTATCTTCTAATATAAACACGACCAATCTCATATCAAATGTGAATAGCGAACTCAAGAGTCAAATGACTATATGCATCGGTGATCATCCGATTCAGTTATGGTGTCTCTCTTAATCGGAAAAAGGCGACATTTCAACCACCTCCGTAAAAGGTGAACATATGCCGTTTTGACCATTGCCAATACATAATTTTAACTAAACTTTGTAAAACATATGTTTTCCCTTTAACAACAGGTGGCACCAACAGGATATATATACACGCATACATATGCTTACAAATATTATATACAATATTTGACTTTGCAAGAGTAAACAAATTATTAAAAACAGAGGACAACAATGAACACAAAAGTAGGTTTCAAGCAGCCGCAACTGAGCCATTACGAACAAAAACAACCATGAAATAATGTGGAATTCCATGATCCCTTCGTTAATCTTGTACGAGGCGGCCAGGCCGTAAATTTCCAGAGGGTCCAAATAAGAAGGAGAAAGAAGCCTGAATGTCTTGTGTCTTAGTTTTTATCCCGGCAGTATTTACTGATTATGGGAGCTCCGTGGTATTTAGAAGGGTCATAAAGACGGCTGACCTCTTCTCGCGACGAATATATATATATATATATATATATATATATATATATATATATATATATATATATATATATATATACACATATCGAGAGAAGAGGTCGGCTGTCTTTATGACCCTTCTAAATGCCACTGAGCTCCCATAATCAGTAAATACTGCCGGGATAAAAACTGAGACACAAGACATTCAGGCTTCTTTCTCCTTCTTATTTGGGACCTCTTGAAATTTACGATCTGGCCGCTTCGTACAAGATTAACGAAGGGATCATGGAATTCCACATTATCTCCTGGTTGTTGTTCGTAATGGCTCAGTTGCGGTTGCTTGAAACGTAACTTCTGTGTTCGTTGTTATCCTCTCGTCTAAATAATTTGCTTAATCTGCAAAGTCATACATTATATATAATGGTATATGTAAACATATGTATATGTGTGTGTGCGTGTATATATATTCTGTTGGTGCCACATGTTGTTAAAGGGACAATATATGTTTAAGAAAGGTCGGTTAAAATTATATCCAGGCATTGGTCGAAACGGCATAGCTTCACCTTTTACAGAGGTGGTTGAAAGGACGAATTGGCGCCTTTTTCCGATTAAGGGAGTCTTTGACTCTTGAGTTCGCTATTCACATTTGATATGAGATTGGTCGTGTTTAGTATTAGAAGATAAAGATTAACCAGAATTGTTACTTTGTTTTACATTCATCACGAATCGCGTTTTCAATTTCGTTCAGTATTTCTGTAACTTGCCGATCAGAACAGCAATTTTGTTCTGTAATTCTGAAGTGTGAAATTAAGTCGATTATCCTGTAGGAGTACATGAATAAATTCCCAGGTCGTTTCTAAATTCCTTCAAATATGCAACGGTTTCATACATATTTAAAACGCGGTTAAGGCAGCTTCATTTATGCCACAGCTAATGTATGAGAATTGAACAAAAGGGAATTCATTTAATTTGAGGCATTTTCTCGTATGCCTTGGCCATGCTGCAATTTTCATTTCCGGAAGACTTCAATAAGAGGTGAGACTTTCATAAATGTGAAAATTACTTTATTTTGATAATGCAGCACTCACCGACTTTAAAAGCTATTTGAATTAATCTATCAACACCATTTATTCTACTGTTTCTCGTATTTTTAATCCGTTGTTGCCAAACTGAATGTAGAAAGACGAGCAAATGATTGTTTATCTAAACATACGTAATAAATGTTAACTTAACTTGTGATAAATGTTATCTTCATATGACACATTCGTGATAAATGTTACTTTCATATGACACATGTGTTATAAATGTTTCCTTCATATAACATATTTGTTTTAAACGTTTCCTTCATACAAAACATTTGTAATAATTGTTACTTTCATATGACACATTCGTAGTAAATTTTACTTTCATATTTTGTAATGAATGTTACTTTCATAACACACATGTGTTATAAATGTCTCCTTCATATGACACATTTATAATAAATGTTATTTTCGTATTGTACTGTTTCCTTCATATGAAACATTTGTAATAAATGTTACTTTTATATGACACGTTTG
>NC_061102.1:17659180-17777439 GCF_015104395.2 Macrobrachium nipponense
CTAGTTCTAATTGGAATTTTCTTCCTGCCTCCGTGTTTTCCTGAAAGGTCTACTTCTTCCATTATGGGCAAAGGCCGCCCTCTTTCCTTTCGTTTCCCTCTTCTTGTTTTCTCCGGGTCTGGTCTAGAAAAGGGACATCAAACTGTCCATAACATTACCCTTTTGTTCTTGAAAAATTACAATGAAAAAAATAGTCTGCAGAGGGATATTGAATGATAGAGGAAACAAGTATATTTCCCATAACCTTGGCTGACTGATTTAGGAATATGGCGTCACATGGCCTTTGTCACTGAATATTTTTCTTTTTATATTCAGAACATCTGACGACAGTTACCCTCAGGGAGAGGTTGATTCCACGTCCAGCTCTGCTATATTTTTGCTTGCTGTTGCTGTGTACCAAAATAGGCTTCGTTTTTCATTTCCTGGATTTTTTGCTTAATCCCTACAAACTACTTTGTTGTTGTTGTTATTGGTGGGGCTAAGAAAGGTCTATGGAAGAGCCTAAAAAGGTCTGAAAAAGGTGTTTTGCGGAAAAAGTTTGGAAAGGGTGTTTTGCGTTGAGTTAAAGATACAGAAATTTTACGGTAGGATATTTATGGTTTATTAATTAAAATGAAAGTGGGAAAAATAAATAATGTGCATGCTACTCAGTTCAGAACAATTATTTCTAATAAAATATGCGTATTTATTTTAATTTTTGTTAATGAAACAAGGCTCTGTTTGACTGTAGATTTTAACACGTTTTAATTTACGTTAAAAGGTAGGAATATAATGTTTACAATGTATGAAAAAGGTGTTTTAGGTTGAGTTAAAGGTACATGAATTTCACGACATGATATTTATTGTTTAGTCATTAGAATGAAAATGTGAAAAATAAATAAAGTGCATGTTAAACAGTACAGAAAAATTGTTTCTAATAAAATATTGCGTATTTATTTTAATTTTTGTTGGTGAAATAAGGCTCTATTTGATTGTAGATTTTAACACGTTTTAATTTACATTTAAAGGTCGGAATGTAATGTTTACAATTTATGCGTGAGGGAAAAATCTTGCACACTTTCAGAGTAAGCTGGAGGTCTGATCATTTTTCTCTCTCTCTCTCTCTCTCTCTCTCTCTCTCTCTCTCTCTCTCCTCCAAAGTTGGTTATTTTAAACCAAATCTATTTGGTGAGGATAAAACAAATGAAGACGGCTGTAATCTATACATTTCTGTAACTTTGTGCATGAAATTATAATTATGGCCTTGAGTCATAAGATTCCTGTAGTTTCTCATCGTGTTTCGACATTGTTGTTAGACTTAGGGAAATGTTTAGCCAAGCATTTCTGATAGCAATGAATAACAGAGTCGTCAAAATAGCATCCCAATCTATAAAAATAAAAAAAAGAGGGAATTTAATTTCATTTCTTAAATTAATTACTTCTTTTGTGACTTAGGCTAGTTGCCGTTTCCGAAACCTTTACTCCTGGAGAATCTGTTCTTCTTTTTTAAAAACTTATCGTCGCTTTTGGTTCATTACCTAGTCTATACGTACCAAAAATGTTAACCAAAAACACCAGTCATTTTCAATTTCTCATAAAAATTCTTAAAACTTCACTAAGCGGCGGCCAGAAAGTGTAGGTTAAGGCGTTCCTGAAACGTTGGAAAAGATTCTGTAAACACATGGGAGCCCACGTAGAGCAGATTCAGAAAAGACTGGAGAGAGAGAGAGAGAGAGAGAGAGAGAGAGAGAGAGAGAGAAGAGTAATTTGAAATTATGGACTTCGAGTTCCCAAGGGATAATCAACAACCGATGTCTTGCGAGTTTTTATAATTGCGTTAATGGCTCTGCTCGAGGACTTTAAGGTAATTCTTTACCGACGCTCTCTCTCTCTCTCTCTCTCTCTCTCTCTCTCTCTCTCTCTCTCTCTGCAGGCAATCTGTGGGTGTATAGCTTTGTGTTCGCGTAGTGAAACTGAATGATACTTGAAATGTATTGCTACTGGCGCAAGATAGAGATGTTATTTTATATTAGATCATATTCAAACAGAAAATGAATGTGCCGTCTGTAGCTTGGGTTTACATGATATATCTTGCAAATGAAAAGACGAAAAGTTTGTTTTTATTCCTAAAAAAAACTATTAAAAAATTTGGTGAATAATGTTAATAAGTTATGTTTCTTCATACCTACGTCTTTTTTTAATTGGTTAGAGACAAACCTCTCTTAAAAAGGGGTCGCCTCTCCAGATGGAGTTAACTTTTCCAGGTCTCGGCAAGTATATCTGAAATGAGATTTTGTGCCTTGCGCATTATATATATATATATATATATATATATAATATATATATATATATATATATATATATATATATATACATATATATATATATATATATATATATATATATATATATATATATATTATATATATATATATATATATATATATCTATGTGTGTGTGTATTATATATATATATATATATATATATATATATATATATATATATATATATATATATATATAGCATTGAAGCTGGAAGCCATTTTTTATTCCTAACGTATATACGCTTCCCTGCATACCTGAATTTTTATGGTCGCCAATCAACTTAACTCCTTTCAAGGAACATTGCTTTAAGGTTTTGGGTCTCAAGCAAAAGCACAAAAACTTGATGATTCGTTTCTTTTGACTGACATGAATTTTTGTTGTTGTAAGTGAATATTTATTGACGCAGAGTTGACCTATTCATTATTCGATTTCTCTTTTCTTTTACAGGCAATAGAATCAGCCGTTTGGGGATAGATCTGATGGACTTGGAACAAAGGTAAAGAATATAATATATGTGGAAATAAGACAGTAAAGTTGGAATACTGAAAAATTATATATAATATATATTTATTATATATATATATATATATATAATATACATATATATAAATAGTATATATTATATTACATATGTAATTTATATGTAGTATGTATCCATCTATCTTGTATGCACGCGTTTCCCCTACCAAAGGGTCGACTCCTGAGAAAAAAGTAGAAAAAAAAATCATTGTTATATTTTTGTACATTAACGTAGAAACGTGGATGAAGCTCCTGTGCAGGATATTACCACCCCATCAGCCACTTCTTAACTGTATTTCACATGCTCTTGGTCTCTTTATATCAAGTAACGTTACTCCCCTATTACTCTTGCATCTGCCTTTATGACCCTCAGCTTTATATAATGTAACAATTATTTCTCTCTCCTAATTCTTTAGAACCTTTCCCGTATTCAGACGTACCTTACAAACCCCAGTCATCCTCTATATCGCGCTATCATACCACCATACCGCAACGTCTCACTTATAATCCAAAAACTCTCGGTGCCTATCTATGTTCCAGCCTCGTAATGTATCTTCCCACATCCTGCACAGTGTCTTCCAGAAACATTCTCAGACATAAATAGTATGTTTCATTCTTGCGTCATTCAGCTGTGCTTCTCTTCTAACTCCCACATACTATGTTCGTCATTCAGTAAACCCTTCAAATGCATACTACATCGACCAACGACTCCACAGACTTCAGACATCTTAACATTTGCATCTTTTATTCTGAGATCCATTTGCTAATTAATCTCTCTCTCTCTCTCTCTCTCTCTCTCTCTCTCTCTCTCTCTCTCTCTCTCTGTATATAAATCCTTGTTGAAGGATTTAATTTCCTCAACCTCTTGCTTACTTTCTCCCTTTTATTTTATTACATGCTTTTATAGACATTTTGTTCTTGACTACCCTATCTGACATCCCTTTTAAATTTTATAGAAAAGGATTTCCCCTTTCTTCTGTTTTGGTGCAATCTTTTACCCTCGGATAAATTTTTCCCATTTTGTTTCCGATCCAGAAAACTTTATCATTTTTTTTAAAACTCATCCCACTACATTCCGTATGTGTCTCCTTAATGGAATTTTATATACTTCCCCATCTGCTCCTTCTACCTCTTTCCTTTTAACCTTACCCGTATTGGATTCAGGTTCTCCTAATATGCTGTTCTCACTGCCTTGTCAACCAACTCACTGGTTTTAATTACATTTTAAGCCACTTTTCCTACCCTCCTTTCCAACTGAAGCTTATACCCGTTTTAACTTTCGCGTCAAATATATAATGATTGTATATACCTCCAGCCCTCCTAACCATAACATCACTATTTTAGATTTTTCATCTTTCCAGTACTAAAACATGATGCAAGAAATTCTTTTCCTAGCTATTTTCAGTATGCTTATGAATGTCCTTCGGAATCTAAGGACACCAAGTATGTCCAATAATCAAAACTCCTTTCAAATAAATTTCCGCTAAGCTCTCTTCATTCATTTACTCGGAAAACTCCGCACCTCCAAACAATGCTACCTCGTTCTTTGTCACATGTTTTTCCGCTTAAATCACCCACCAGACTACCTTTCCATATTCAACCAACCACATCCCCACTCACAGACTTCACCTTCCAGCTGACGCAGACTCAATCAATCTTCGTCCTTCCCTTTTGCCTGTGGACGCTGCCCTTCTGCATTTTTCCTCACTTAGTGCCAAAACATTTCCTCTGTTCTGCACCACATCCAGGCGCGTTCAAACTACAAGACTTGGTACTGTATTCTTTCTTTGGTTTTTCGTAATAACGGTTTAGGGTGTGGGGTTGCAAGCCCGCGGGACTTGTTGTATGGTGATTTTCACGCTACACGCCGATATGAGAATCATGGAGGCCCACAGGAGGAAATAGTGTTTCTTTATTCAAGATGTACCTTTGCAAAAAAAAAGAAAAAAAAAAAAAACTATTCATCGCCACCTACATACTTCAGTTGCGGAGTTATATAAATGAATTCCATTTGCAGACAACTATCACTGGTGTTTGTATGTATGTATGTATGTGTGTATATATATATATATATATATATATATATATATATATATATATATATATATATATATATCATATGTTTGTGTGTTTTCCTACTTATGATTATACAGCACTGTGATGAATTACATAAAACCGCATTCATGTGTCACAACCTCCATTCAGTCAGACGAAAGGCAAGCTAAATAATTAATATTCTCTCCCAGTGGTCGTTCATTATTTAAAAAAAAAAAAAAAAAAAAAAAAAAAAAAAAAAAAAAAGAAAAGCAGTCTTCTGCGTACAGGAAATTGAGAAATGCCAGACGTGACGTTGGACGAAGTTCATGAAAGGAAAGGAAATAGATCAACCGATTAAGCCACTGGGAAGGATATGCAATTTCTGAGGCGAAAAATGAGCCTGGATTAAGTTTTGGTGTGTTCACTTTTATTGGGGAGAGAGAGAGAGAAAGAGCTGGAAAGGGATGGATGTACGGGAGAGAGAGAGACGAGAGCGAGAGAGACTATAACGAAAAGGAGGGATGGGAAAAAATGAAGAGACATGGGGAGGAAGAAAGAGATAGGGGCTAAGAGAGCGAGCTTTTATTATACAGAGAGAGAGAGAGAGAGAGAGAGAGAGAGAGAGAGATAGCTGGAAGGGCGTGGATGTACGGGAGAGAGAGAGAGAGAGAGAGACTAACGAAAAGGAGTGATAGGAAAAAATGGAGAGACATGGGAAGGAAGAAAGAGATAGGGACTAAGAGAGCGACCTTTTATTATACAGAGAGAGAGAGAGAGAGAGAGAGAGAGAGAGAGAGAGAGAGAGAGAGAGTGCATGGATGTATGAAAGAATGGGTAAAACGAAAGAAATGGGGAAAAAGTGAGAGACGGTGGAGAAAGAGAGATAATAGCAGATAGGATATAGATGTATGAGTGATAGAGTAAAACAGAAGAGAGAAATGGTAAAAAAGGAAAAGAGCGGCGGAGGAGAAATGAGATTGGAATAAGAAAGTGAGCTTGTCATTTTACAGAGAGAGAGAGAGAGAGAGAGAGAGAGAGAGAGAGAGAGTAATAGCAAAAAGGACATGGATGTATGGGAGATAGAATAAAACGAAAGAGAGAAATGGGGAAAGAAGGAAGAGACAGAGGAAGGTGGAAAAGATGTGAGATAAGAGATCGAGCTTTTATTTTACAGAGAGAGAGAGAGAGAGAGAGAGAATAGCTGAAGGGACATGTATGTATGAGAGAGGAGTACAACGGAAGAGAGAAATGTGGAAAAAAGGAGGAGAGGGGAGGAGGAGGAATGAGATGGGGAGTAGGACAGGGAGGTTCTATTTTCCAGAGAGAGAGAGAGAGAGAGAGAGAATAAAGATTTGGAGAGCGAGACGAGATGGGCCGGAGGGGAGAGAGAGAGAGAGAGAGAGAGAGCGTTCTGTAATCACAAAAATTGACTTACTGAGCATGAAAGGTATGACGTCAATGGAGGCTGCTGCTGCTACGAATGCTAAGCTGAGCCAGAATTTATTTCTGATTCCCTGTGTCGTACTGTAGGACCTCGGCAGGTCATATTTTTTTAGGTTCGTATAAACATGAAAGGTTTAATCGATTACGGTACATCAGATGATGGTATTCGGCGAGATAGCTAGTACAAATCTTACTATATATTTACATTATATAGAGATGATTTAAATACTATGTTCGACAAGGTATCTACATCCCATAAAGATAATTTAGATCAATTCGACAGCATATTTACAACCTACTAAGTGGCTTTAAGTAAATTCGACAAGGTATCTACATCCCATAAAGATAATTTAGATAATTCTACAGCATATTTACAACCTACTAAGTGGCTTTAAGTAAATTCGACAGTGTATGTACATCCCATTAAGATAATTTAGGTGAAGTCCACTAGATCTCTACATCTTACTAAGATAATTTAGATCAAGTTCACAAGATATCTACATCTTGGTAAGATGATCTAGGTAAATTCGACAAGATATCAACGTCCCATTAGCATAATTTAGGTAAATTCGACTAAGATTATTAAGACAAATTCGACAACATATCCGCATGCTACTAAGATGGTTTAGGTAAATTCGACAAGGTATCAACCCCCCATTAAGATAACTTAAGTAAGTCCGACTCGACGATAGTTTAGGTAAATTCGATTGGAAGTTCACATCCCACTAAGGTGGTGCAGATAAATTCTACGAGGTACCTATATCCTGTTACGATGATTTAGATAAGCCAGTTTGCCTACGGCCTATATCAGCAAACAGATCATTAAAAAGTTTGTCACGAATTTATGAAAAATATTTCCCATTTTTTCCTACATAGATGAATGGTGATTTTTTGGAACGGCTGAAAAATACGAAAATTGAAACGTTCACTGTGAATTCTTCCTTGCCATGAGAATTTCAAACACTTGGAATTTGGCAATAGTCTTTGTTGCAGTCAAGTGGCCCAAGTGATGTGATGGGTTTTGAAAAAAGACACCTTTGTTTAGTAAAAAAAAAAAAATTGTTGGAAATAGTTTTAAACATGAAGTAGAGGCCTTTTTATTGCCGTATTATTTTCTGCGTATTGTTCCAGTCGATATGCAAACCAGCTATTTTACATTTATTTGGCGTAACGAGAAAAGGCTAAGATGGTCTTCCAAAGGCCCTGCTGCTCTTCTTTGCAACATAACAGTGCAAGATGGATGAAGTATTGCCAGTTCAAGAAGTTTTGTAAGGAAAATACATAATATTTTAGTGGATTAATCTTGAAAACACGAAATCAATTTACTCTGGGGGAAATTGCACTTTCTGACAACGAGCAGAACATTTTTGTATTTATTTTTATTTATTTTTTTGTTTTTTTTATTTTTTTTTTTTTTTTTTTACTTTGGGGGAAATTACACTTTCTGCCAACGAGCAGAATTTTATTTACTTATTTATTTATTTATTTATTTATCTATTTATTTATTTATTTATTTTTATTTTATTTATTTATTTATTTTTTGTATTTATTTTTTTCTTTATTTATTTTTTTTTTTTTTTTTTGCGAAAATAAATCTTTGGGAAATTTCCTAATGCAAGAGCTTAATTCCAGGTTTTGGAAATAAAGTATGTTTTCAGAACAGTGCTAGCTTGGGATTGTGAGTTTCAGCACAATCAGCTAGGAACCCCATTGCATAGACAATTGTATTATTGGGTAAAATACAAGCTCCCATTACGAAATCTAAATGTGAGAACTATTTTTTTTTACTCTTTCATTTCTTTTATGGAAACTGGGATATCTATTTAATATTTGTCTTTGTTATTTTTCCTTCAGTTGTACAAAATCTCGCTCTGTATTTTCTTGGTAGTTTAATAATGTTTTGATAAGAGTTCAGGTTTTCTCGGACTCCTGGAGCTATCTGATGAAATATTGTATATATATATTTTTTTACATTACAAGAAAATGCTGTTACGTATAGTGCATGAGATAAGTCTTTTCGTCATGTAAGAAATAATAAAAGTGTTATGCGCAAATATACTCGCTTTTCAGGGAAGAAAATCTTGTGATTAAAGTAGAGCAGTGCTATTATTTCCTCTTTTTTTTCAAAAGTGACATCACTTTTAAATCCAGAGTAGCTGCATTTTCTCTGTAGACAAACGCTTTCTACTGCAGACTCATTTCAAAAGTTTACCGAGATCATTTTTCTTTGGTAGCCACGCGCGTGAAACATATCAAAAACCGATGAACGCAACACTAATGAAATATAATCAATATTGCATTTCAAACAGCCGATGCATTATTCTGTACTATTTGTGGTTAGCAACTGAAAAATTCATTTCGAAATTCATCGAGTTTTGTTTGCATTCTACAAAACTGGTAAATATGAACAGGGGGAGGGTTTTACTGACGTCATCGCTTTCTTGTCCATTATATATCATTTATAATTGTCGTGCTTTGTATCCTTCGCCGATATCATCATCATTAGCCTCATTATTTTCTTATCCACGTCATTGTTATCATTGTTACGCAGGAGGGGGTTCTCAACCCTCTCAGGGTTAATGAAAACCTCAGCTGTTTTATTGAAACTGTAAAGCTGTCCAATTAGTAGCTGTATAATTAAATTGACTTAAATCCAACAAAAGCGTTTGGTTGCTTTGCGCACAAGATTCACGAATAAAACTTGTACGACACAGATTTTTCTTAAAAAGCTATTAAAAGATAGCTAACTTGGTCGTTATATATATATATATATATATACTATATATAATATATATATATATATATATAAATATATATATATAAATATATAATATATATATATTATAATATATATATATTACACATATATATATATATATGTATATATATATATATATATATACACATATATATATATATATAATATATATATATATATCTATATATAGATCTAAATTATCTATGTATTATATTATATATATTAGATAAATATCCATATAAAATCAAATATGTATTGTATATTAGATATTGAACCCATATAATAAATACATTATATATGTGTATAATATACCATATCTATCACATATGCATTATATTGTGTATAATATACCTAATATATACACAAACATGCAAATATATTTAGACATATATTTTATAATATAATTATATATATATTTAATATAATTAATTAATGTATTGAATATATCTTATCGTGTGGTATTCATATATATATATTCATTGTATATGTAATTATATAGTATTGATATATAATACAACCGTTATATATATATATACTATATATATATTAAATAATATATATATATAATAAAGTATATAATTATATATAACATTTATAAAATATATAATAGAATTAGTTTATATATATAATATATATATTGAATTTGTAATATATATATAAAATCAAAATATATATATAGTAATATATATATATAAATATATGTGTTAAATAGTAATATAATATATATATATATATATATATTATTTATTTATATATATATATGTGTGTGTGTATATAGCATGCCTAGTAATATTTCCAACACTGAGAATTCTGGTCAAAAAACGGAATTCTGTTTGCCTGCTTCGTAACACCAAACTTTTTTGTGCAATTTCTGGAAATCGAAACAAAAAAACTTCCACTCTGCAAATACCCATACATATTTACTCTACCACATTCCCCCCTCCCACCCCATCCTATCCTAAGCTACCCTGTTCCACCCCACATTAAGCCCTATTCCATCCTACCTTAAACCCCCTTTCCTTCCTACCCTTCCTCCTGCCCCCCCCCCCCCTGCCTTCCATTTCCATTTTATTCAGTAGTTGATTTGTTAGGCTATAGTAGATCGAATTACAATAATGTAATTCACCAGTTACGTGATAGTCAATAAACAGGTTAATGATTAACTCGTCCAAACATTTCTTAATAATTGTATGTACGTATCTTACGGCATACGGAGTTAATGTGCTTGCCTATGAAGTTATCTAAAGTTAACGTTACAGTGACTACATAGAATTTGTTTCAATAATGAATGATTAATTATAAAGATAATCATTTTATGGAAAACATTCTAGATCATTCCCGAAGTTTCCGAAGTCCTGTTGTATAACCTCAAAATTTGTCAGAAAAAAGTAAGTTGCGCAAAACCTACGTAATTCAACTTATATAAACATACAGATGCATCTTTGCGGCGCGGAATATGCTTGCTTTTATCGAGCTTATTTTACTGCAAGTTATTTTTTTTTCAAATACAAGTGAAAATAAAACAAAGCGAAATCAGTAAATTTCGCTGGAAAATATGTAAAAAGTAAAGTTTCATAAAGATTAAATAATAGACAATCTTTTGAACATAGGATTCAGATGTAAAAATATTTTCAACTTCTATTGAACGTTTCCAGTACACGTCTCACAGTGCAGTACAAATGTTTACCTCTTAGAATAACAAATTGCCCATTGCGTTAAGCATACTGTGGTATACGTACTTGGAATAAGCAGTAAGAAAATAACCGCTTTTCGCTGCAAATGCAGCAGCATTTATTAATAAATTTGGGCAAGCAAACAAAACGAAGAGAAAAGAGCTGATAGCATCTCTCTCTCTCTCTCTCTCTCTCTCTCTCTCTCTCTCTCTCTCTCTCTCTCTCTCTCTCTCTCTCTCTCTCTCTCTCTCTCTCTCTCTCTCTCACGACCAAAAATGCATAACATGGACGAGAGGGTAGGGTATGTCCGAATGGTTCTTTATTTTCTTTATATCACATAAATTCATTATAGCATGAAATATTATATTCTTCATAGTCATAGTCGAAACGCATACTTTAAATAATATATTGAAAAAAGGACTGTTTTTGCGTGAATATTTGTTCCCTGAACGTAGGAGGTTTATCATCCAAAATCCAGATGTTCTAGCTTAAGCGAATATTTCCCAGGTAAATTCACCAGTGTTACATTTTCTGTACCTTACACAAGTCATGCAATAGGCAAACATTACTTAGCTGTAATCTGAAAGGCAATATCATCATGAAATAATGATTAAAACTAGTAGCAATGTAGCACTAGTATTAGTAGTATCTAGTTTGGAATCCCCCTTATCATCATTATTATCAACGTCATTTTCTTAGCCATTTCATCTTTTTAACTGTTAGAGTTATTTCTTGCCAGAGATATCAATATCGTCATCATTTTAATATCCAAGGCATCACTGTAATTATATTGATTTGATGCCCTCAGCGACGTCGCCATGTCCATTTGTTCCATATTAGTAATACATTAATTTGCTGTAATGCCAAATTTGTTGTCTTACAATCTCTCTAGCTTCCACCTACCAATTAAAGAAAGAGTGGTAAAAGCTTTTTCTCGGATGAAGCGAAGGTAACACTTCTGTTGGGAAACTCGTGTATCTGTCTATCATAATCTATTTTAGGTACAGTTTGGGAAGCTCCAAAATTAAAAACCTGCTGCAATTTTGAATAGGATTACCCTGTATTGTCTGAGTTGCACTGGCGGTTTATCACAGCTCGAATAATATTTAAGATAATATGTAATGTGCCTCAACGAGCTATCCAGACATGTATTGTGGCTCAACAAGCTATCCAGACTGAATATCAAAGATATTTCAAGAGATTGTCTTATTGCAGCCAGCGAATGATGCCAACACAGCAACATTTACAAATTGTTGCAACATTTACATATAATTTTAAGTTATCTATGCCAAGTTGCACTTCCAATGTTGCTTTTAAAGCCTGCAGACATTTGGACCCAAGACTGTACATTAAGCTTCCACTTGGTATTAGGTGGTTTGAAAATACTGAGTCAATCGAGTGAAAATCAAAGAATTCTCATTTTCTGATTGTTATGATAGTTTGGATTTAGCAAACAGCGTGGAGAATTCTTTATGAATTTTCGAATGTCCCTGCGTTACGTGTGCTAATGACAAATAAATTTGTGGTACCACTACTCCCCTTAAGAATAGTAGAACCAGATCAGTGACCTATTGTGAGTAAAAGAGTTTTATACCACAAAAACTCTTGAGAGTCAGTACAAGCTATGACCCTAGCATTGGGCATAAATTTGTGGCACCCAGTGAGGTAACGTGGGATCTGATTGATTGATCGATGTGGAATTTCAAATAAGTTAAGGTTTGAAGTTTTGATTCTGTGGAGTAAAATAAGAAAAACTGCTGGAGACTCAAATGTCACTCTTCTATCGACTTGTATTAGTTTAGGATTCTTAAGAACTGCATGAACAGATTAAAAATGTAATTTTATTTATTTAAATGTATTTATTTTGGTGTTTGTATTTTCGTTTTCATGAGAACCTCAATTCATGTTTAATGGCTGATCGTTATAGGCAGCAAAATTGCTGTCTACAACATCGTCATCACCGTAAAAGAGACTGCTTTAGGAAACTATCGTCGTAATTCTCTCTCTCTCTCTCTCTCTCTCTCTCTCTCTCTCTCCTCTCTCTCTCTTTTGTGGGTGGGTGAAGATAGAATTACCTCTCTCTCTCTCTTCTCTTCCTCTCTCTCTCTCTCTCTCGCTCTCTCTCTCTCCCCTATTCCTCTCTCTCTCTCTCTCTCTCTCTCTCTCGTGGGTGGGTCAAGTTCAGATTTTTTTCTTTGTTTCTCTTGTGGACGAAGCAAATTTGAATTACTTTCCCCTTTGCTGATATGTCTGATGGTAAATTTTATTTAAAGCAAATATATCCTACCAAATATACTTCTTTTCATCGGTCTATTTTTGTCGTTTTATGCTCGACTTTATCACCAGGATGCCAGTTGTAAAGTTATTTAAATGGGAATTTGTATCCGTAATACCTATTCTCTCTCTCTCTCTCTCTCTCTCTCCTCTCATCTCTCTCTCTCTCTCGTCAACATTCTCCCCCGCCCCCCGCCCCTTTTTTTCCATTCGAAGGGGATCCCGGATATTCTGAGTTACCAACACCCCAGGTAAACAAAGGTCGAACTTCAAAGACTATTGATCAAACGCGAGGATTGAGTGCGATTTTGATTTTTTGACTGAAGTTCGCTGAACTGAAAAGATTGCAGCCAGAAATAGTTTTCAAAAGAGAGTTCAGTACTTCTGGCCTCTTTTTTTTTTGTGTTTGTTTTTTTGTCTCTTTTTATTTGAGTTTAAAACTGCTTAAATATTTTTTTGATTGGTTTACAAGAGGCACGTCCTTGTGTGTCTGTGTGTCTGTGTGTGTGAGCAAAATAGAAAGTACAGTATCTCAGGTTTGAATCCCAAAAAATGTTGAGACGAGGTCTCGTCGTGATGACAGTACTCCATGGATCACGTTTAGATGCTTTCTTAACAGATATATGACCCTATCGGCAGGTAAATGTTACGTCGCAATGGGAGACTTTGGTAATAATTAGAATAAATGAAGCAAATAGGTAGAGGAAATTGTAGGGCAGACCCACTTGCTACTTTTAGTATGGCATATGATCTTGGTCTCTGAAGCTTATGAGGCTGCAAGTTTGTCGATTTATGGAAAGTGATATCAGCTGGAAAATTATATTACAAAGAAAAGCATTCCCATTTATTTGGGCTACTAAATAATGCCAATAAATATGTGGGGTATCGTTGGTGAACAGGAGTGAAAACAAAGGTGTACTTTGTTTGTGTGGGTTCGAGTCTTGGAAAAGCTTCCATTTGTTTGAATCCAGAAGAAGCTGTTTGTTTCTCTTGAGTTAAAACCCTTAAAAAACGCCTGTTTTTTTAGTTTGAGCGTGGAGAAACTCTAAGGATTTGTGTATGAGTTTGAATCTTGAAAAATAAAAAGAATATTTCTCTGTCTAAAATGAATGGTGAGATCCTCCCTCAAGTGCCTTTCGACCCATAACATATGCCCCCCTCCCACTTTTTTTTTTCTTTCTTTTTTTGCTATGGTTTCAACTCCCAAACAACGTAATAAAAAAAGTTCGCCAGTAATTGCTTTGTGAGGTCGAACCAGAAAGACTTATTCGTTTGCATTTGAACCCTGAAACTCACTTCTAACTCAGAAGAAACTATTCATTTGGATATAAGTCTGATCCCAGCAGAAGGTTCTAATTAAGATGATTTTTTATCTTTCCCGTTTTCTATAACTTTTCAGTTTTCTATAAAGCAATTGAGATGGATTTGTCTGCCCGTCCGCACTTTTTCTGTCCGCCCTCAATTCTTAAAAACTTCTGAGGCTAGAGGACTGCAAATTGGTATGTTGATCATCCACCCTCCACTCATCAAACATACCAAATTACAGCCCTTTTGCGTCAGTAGTTTCTATTTTGTTTAAGGCTAAAGTTAGCCTTGATCGTAAGCCTAGCAACGACATGGGACTGGCAACCACCGGGCCGTGGTTAAAGTTTCATGGCTCGCTGCTCATGCAACATTATGCCGAGATCACCGAAAGATAGATCTGTTCTTGGTGGCCTTGATTGTACGCTTTACAGAAAACTCGATTTCACCGAAGGAACTTCTGCTTTATTTTTTATTTGTTTATTTATTTATTTATGTTTTAGATACATCTATTTTCGGTGGCCTTGATCATACGCTGTACAGAGAACTCTATTTCCCCGAAGAAACATCTGCTCATTTTTTAACTTTACTTTTTTATTTATTTATTATTTTTTTCTAGTATGTTCCCCGAGTGTTTACCAGTGTATGTTTTCAAACCCCCTGAAGAAGTAGAAGACCCTTCTTCCTTTTGCTCGGTGTCAATTACCCAGATGCTGTGACGCCAGATATAATACACAATCAATCAATCTTCCTTTTGCTGGCGTCTCGTAGAGCGAATCCTTTTGAAGAGTCTCTGAGGAGGAGCGACAATACCCGAGGTTCCACTCGACCGAACGCTGAATGAGAGAGTAATTAGATTGAATCTGATACCTTTTATTCATAATTACAGGATTTGGCTGTTCATCGCCGTCACAAAAATACTGCTCTAATTGGAAACCTAATTAGGAATGATTTTTCCATATTCGCCCGCGTATTCATCGGAAATCTCGTCGTCGTCACAAGGAATTAGAGCGAAAATGCCGGAGTTTTTTGTGATGCCTTTCGGTCTTCTCCTCATTTGATTCGTTACTCTCTCTTTTTATTCGCGTTGTTGGAAAGAGCTAAAAAAAAAAAAAAAAAGAGGCACATGATTTCAGGTCGACGCTTTGGAAGCGAGTTATTTTAGCGGAATTGTGGCTTTTTCAATAATATTTTGTAGCTACAATTCCCCCCGCCCCCCCAAAAAAATCAATGTTCGTGAAAATGTGAACTCTTAGATAACCACTCTCTTACGTGAATAGATTATTTTAACCAGTGCTAATTTAGCTCTACCGAATTTTCATGACTTTATATCATAAATACGTTTGGCTAAAATTTAGTCAAATCGTTTTTTTTTTCACGTTTATTTTATCATTTGAAACAACACATCTTTGCTTCATTTTTCAAATACCTTTTCAATGGTGCCACCAATGCGAATGTATGATTTTGACACTTCGTCCGTTGATGATCCAATTCAGCCTTAAAATTTATTAAGGCCAAGAAGATATATTTAAGAATGCCAGTGTCTTCATGTAAATTGTTTTCCGAGTGTATCTTTAATTTTATTGAGGTACACATGATATGTTTGATAATGACAGTTTCTAGTGTAAATTTATGTGTATTTTCTACCAACGTTTCCGATCGTATCTCTAATTATATTGAGGTACAGATGATACATCTGATAAGGCCAGGGTCTTGTGTAAACGTTTGTATATTCCTTACCAGAGTTTCAAGAACCAACTGTTTACTTCTGCCATTTATTCCTTGTTTATTTACTGCGGGAGGCTCCAGCGGCCGCTATTTTTGCGCGAGCAGCGTCACGAGTATTCCTGAGAGGGTTCGTTCAATCCTCTTTGATGCATTATTTTTGCAGTTTAGCAAATATCTATGCCCTGTGTTTTTACTGATGGTCTTTTGGGAATAAATGCGTCATCCTGATGTAGCGGATCGATTCTCTTGTCTCAGGGACATTTTTTATTCATTGGTTTTCTTTCCCTTTAAGTGTGTTTATTATTTATTTTATTATGGGAGAAAGACTTTTAAGATTTATAATAGTTTTGTCGGGCCTGACTCTGATGCATCTGTGTTAAAGCGAAGCGTTTATGGCTGTCTTTCCCTTAGTACAACGTCTTAAAATCATTATACATGATCCTTAAGAATAGATGATTCTTCTAACTAGTAATCGGAAGGAGTTTGTTTGTTTGTTTATGTGGTGTTTTTACGTTGCATGGAACCAGTGGTTATCGAGAGTGAACTTATATCACCAGAAATACACATCTCTCACACCTAAATGGAATGCCCGAGAATCGAAATCGCGGCCACCAAGGTGATACGCCAACACCATACCGACCACGCCACAAACAAATAATCAGAAGGAAGTCCATAACTTGTTCTTCTTGCAATAAATGTGGTTAATTTAAGCAAATTTTCCCGTCTCGGGCTCTTCAGCATAGAGAAAAAAAAAAACCACAGAAATGGGCAGACACGAGGGAATGTGATAAATTAATGTTTTTAAGTTCTGTATAGTTTCATATATAATTCCAAAACACTTTTGGCTGCCTTTATCAACCCTCCAAGGAGAAGAACATAAAGGCACTAACCACATACACGGCAGTTTGCTCCCTGTGGGGGACTTCTGCTGTGACAGTCTGCCTGAGAGGACACACTGCATCATCCCTTGGGTCCCAGCTGCATTTTATTTTATTTTCAACTATTGCCTTTATTCTCTCCCACCAGTAGCTGTCCAACTTCTTGAGAAACCTTCCTCTAATCCAATTCGCAATTCACTTAAAGAAAATGTTTCTGGTCGACCCCTGTGAGTTTTAAGAAATGTGGGAAACTATATGATAATTAATCTGCAGCGTCCCTTCGGCCCCTAGCTGCAACTCCCTTTCGCTCCTTTTACTGTGCCTCCTTTCATATTCTCTTCCATCTTACAATCCACCCTCTCCTAACTACCGATTCATAGTGCAGCTTTGAGGTTTTCCTCCCGTGACACCTGTCAAGCCTTTCACTGTCAATTTCCGTTTCAGGGCAGGATGACCTTTGGCCTAATTTCTATATATTCAGTTCAACAATCTAATAATTTAAAATCCGTTTTTGTTTTGGGGGGTGGTGGGGTTTTCGGGATTATTTGTCATTTCATCCCAAAAACAGTGATATTTCGGCGTCTATTTTCATTACCTATTATTATATGTCCTCTTCCTCCCATTGCAGGCTGTCAAAGGTGGAGAGAACGATCGCTACTCTTAGCACTGATTTGCCACCCGTCGTGGACGAGCTTCGAAGGGCAGTCGACACATTCAGGATGAGGCTGGAGACCACCGAGCATCTCTCTTGGCTGGGTAAGTTTCTCAATTATTATTATTATTGTTATGTTATTGTTGTTGTTGTTATTATTATTATTATTATTATTATTATTATTATTATTATTATTATTATTATTATTAGTTAGTTGAAAGGAGATAAAATTGGGGATCGAATGATTTATTCATTATATTTCTTCAGATATGAACGTTGTGACGTGCATTTAAAACAACAACAATAATATTATTATTATTATTATTATTATTATTATTATTATTATTATTATTATTATTATTATTATTTGAAGGGATATAAGTCTAGGAGTTAAATTACTCATTCAAAACTTCTTCAGATCTATACGTTGTGACGTGCATTTATAACAATAATGATAATAATAATGATAATTATTATTATTATTATTATTATTATTATTATTATTATTATTATTATTATTATTGATTATTATTATTATTATTATTATTATTATTATGATTATTATTATTATTATTATTATTATTGTTATTATTATTATTATTATTTGAAGAGATCTGTGCGTCGGAGCGCGTTCATTTTTCAGTAGCTTTCCTGGCACTCTGTTGTATGACTTAAGCTCATTAATATTTCACAACGTCACTGAACATCTCTAAAGGGTCTGGTAGCTGATGGGTGAGTCTTAAGACCCGTTACGTAACACTCTTCGAAGTAAATAACTGCCATTGAAGCGTCCTCCAACCTATTGTTTCCCCCCCCGCCCCTCACCTATGAAATTGGCGAGCCACTTCGCAATTAGTGAATGCGTAGGAAGGAGAGACGGCGCTTATTTTATTTTCTATTTTTCATTATTATTTTCTTGTCTTTCCGAAATGACGGCGATTGTCCTTTGGCATAATGAAACCGCATCATAACAATATTCTTAATTGGTCACCAGCTTCGCTGTGTAAAGAACACACCCTCGTCCCTCTTTTGTTCTGACTTGGAAAGGCTCTATAACGTTATCCGGGTGTAGTCTCTCTCTCTCTCTCTCTCTCTCTCTCTCTCTCTCTCTCTCTCTCGTGCCAGGTATTAATGAAATTCTTGATGTAACACTCACTTCTATGAGTTATTTCGTCGAAATAACTCGTAGTGAGAGCGAGAGAGATACCTTAAGTCCCTAAGTTTCACTGAAATTTTCGGAGAGAGAGAGAGAGAGAGAGAGAGAGAGAGAGAGAGAGAGAGAGAGAGAGAGAGAGTCCCTACTTCACTTAACTAGTTAAGTTTAGCCCGTGACATCTCCCTATGAATAAAAAAAAAAAAAAAAAAAAAAAGTCCATATTCTCATCCCCCAAAAAATTTGTATGAAATTGAAGTGGTTCAATATTCACTTATATTTCTTTAGTTAAATCAAGAGGAATTTGTCTAGGCTTGCCATGGTAATGACCCCTGGCTGGTATTTTGGTCGTTTGGTGATTAGGGCACTGGTGTGGATTTCTGAACTCTGAATAACCAGCTGGGACGTATTTTTGTCTATGCCTAGTTCCTCGTTGGTCGAGTCGGTTACGTGCTCGACTACCGATATCATGGCCCGGGTTCGATTCCCCGCTCTGCCAACGTGAAATCAGCGGAATTGATTTCTGGTGATAGAAATTCATTCCTCGATGTGGTTAGGATCCCACAATAAGCTGTAGGTCCCGTTGCTAAGAAACCAATCGGTTCCTAGCCATGCAAAATTATATTTAATCCTTCGAGCCAGCCGTAGGAGAGCTGTTCATCAGCTCAGTGGTCTGGTAAAACTAAGGTAAACTTAACTATAATAGTCGTTCCTCGCGGCTCTAGATGTAATTAGCTGTAGAATGAGGTTCTGAGGGAGGGGACGGATTAGTAAACTTGGGGGTCACAAGAGAGAGCCTACGTGAATGAATAATTGATTTTATGACCACAAACTGGCGTGAAGCATAGATGATGTCCAATCGTGATATGAGTCATACTGCTGCAAGGTTTACTTTTGCCTTTCGGAATGAAGTTTTGCATTTTCCCAAGCTTCCATTGTGAATATTTTTTTATAATCTATGTAATCCTTTTAATGTTAGTAAGTTGTCTATTATTGTAAGCCGGAGTTAGGATGTATCATTATAAAGACGACTCGTGCTTTTTAAAATATGGCATCTACTAGTTAAGTTCCATTATATGTATTAGATCTGTATCGGACGACCTTAATTTAATAGCTTTCATTTATCGTAAAATCAAAATTGATAGTCTTCGTTTTTCTTGGGTATATTTGAAGAAATCCCATTACGTTTTCTTCAAGTATTTCAAAGAAATCAGTGCTCAGTAAAAAGTTACAAAGAAGTCAATTCGAACTCTTGTTGCTTGTCGGTGACACATCACAAAAAAGAACAAAAAAATACTTGATGCTGCAACGACCAGCAAACTCACGATTGACTCAAGTTCTTGTCTGAAGTGACTGGTAGAGCTTGGCAGGGATAGGATAAAGCCAAATTCCCGATTTAATATTTGTTGGGGGGATTGGTCTCAAAGTCTTTAAAGGAAATTGATGACGTTAGTTTCAGGAATGGAAGACCCACTTACTAATCTGATTGAACTTGTAATCTACTAAAGACATTCTAAAAGATGTACATCACTAAAGAGGCTAAGTATACATGTAAATTACAATTATACATGTTGTAATTTACTAAAAAGGCTGATTATGCAGGGACAAAACATGAGGATTCGAGTGTAGGGGAGGCCGATTTACTTGCCGCCAATTGTACAGTGCACAAAGAAAAACAGCTTTACTCGGCGAACGTTAAAATCATCATTGCGAAGTCTCGAAAATAAAGGAGTCATAATACTAGACAGGGAATTAGTATAATCCTGAATTATAATCACTTCAAGGAAGAGTTAGAGAGAAGGGAAATGAAGTATATGGGCGTGTCAGTAATCTCTTTTATCCCTTCCTTGAGGGTCAGTGTTTTTCCATCCTGCTTCCTTTACTATCTTCTTACAAATCTGCCTTAATAAGAGCATTAAATACTCCTTTCATATTCTCATTCTTCCATCTTTCTTTGCAACCTCTCCTAACAGTTGTTTCATGTTGCAACTTGGGGGGGGGGGCCGGTTCCTCCTGTTACACCTTTCAAACCTCCTTTAATCTCAGTTTCCCTTCCAACGATGAATGAGCTTAGGTCCCGGTGCTTGGACTTCGGCCTAAATCTTATTATCCAACCCATTAAATCCTCCTGTAGAAATTCGCCTGGAAAAAAATAAAGTTAAATATGTTAAATCTGATTACTTGGTATTTGAGTAAAAGTAATCTCCCAGATAAAAGTAGTACAGTTCAGTCCTCTCCCCCCCCCCCCTCCCCACCACCCTAACCCTTTGACAGCAAAGAAAATGGAATATTTACCAAAAAAAAAATCATATTTGAATTTCAAAGGTAGAGTGAACTCATGTCGCTCGACGCAATGCCATTTATTGGTTTTTCTTTATGAAGTCCGTCCGTCCATCGGGTGTAATAGAGCATGAACGACAAGCCAAGTCTCTCTCTCTCTCTCTCTCTCTCCTCTCTCTCTCTCTCTCTATATATATATATATATATCTATATATATATATATTTATATTATATATATATATATATATATCATGATTGTGTTTCCCATTACAAATTACCTTAAATGAACCAAAAATTAAGAGTTGTCCACCTGATTTGTTCAAATACCTCTGAATATTGAATAAGTATATATATATTTTTGAAACAACACTCTCCTTGCATAGCAATTCACGCAAAATCATGATTGTGTTCCCCATTACAAATTACCTTAACTGAACATAAAATTAAGAGTTGTCCACCTGATTCGTTCAAATACTTCTGTAGATTGAATGAGTTTACATATTTTTGAAACAACAGTCTCCTTGCATAGCAATTCACGTAAAATCTTCCGAGTCTCGCTCACGGCCATATAATCAATGGAAATTCAAGTTCTGCAGATACAGACTCCGCGGAGAGAGAGATCTGCACCTTTAAACCTGCTCCACGCGTCGGGGAATTCCTCGCGATTTTTCAACTCTTGTCTCCGGTTAATGATTTTCGTTGAGTAATTCAAAGAGACTCTGGATCATATCATTCCCCAGCCTTTTGACGTTCTGAGTTATGCAGAGCAGGAGGAGTAGGAGGAGGAGGACGACGACGACGACGACAACGACAACGACAACGACAACGACGACGACGAGAAACGAGTCACGAACCTAAATTCAGCGTTTCAGATGAATTAGCTGTTGCCCCATGAGTCTCCGTCGGGTCGAACGCCGTCAGGGAAAGTTGATCACAACACACACACACACTCTCGAGCAACTGACGGCTCGAGAGTTATTGCAATCGATGCTCTCAGACTTGAGAAACTATCCGGGAACTTGCTGGTTCATTTCGACGAAGGCTCGGTCGACATGACGCGTAGTTTCGCAGGTGATATGGAAGTTTATGTAAATGTTTATGATGTGTCCTGACGGCTGTCGTTTTATGATAGGAGGGTGGCTCTACATGGTATCATCCTTATAGTATAGGACCGGTAATAATCGATAGTTTGGATCCTATCAGTTATTATATATGGTATAAATTTGTATAAATATAGTACACATATGCGCACATATATATATGTTTAATATTTGCGCCGCCTTATTCATTCATGTCTCGTTAAGCAGGTTTTAAAATGTTAGGCAATTTTATATTTCCCACATAAGCTGATTAACAAATGTAATACGTGTTTACAAGAATGGGTCCAGTTTCTTTCGTACGCAGTAATTAGATTGGATGAATTCTAAAGCAGAAGTGTTGAAAGAATAAATTTTGCATCCGCCTATCTCATAATGATATAAATCTTTTAATTTATGTAATTTGTCATAGTTTTTAGTTTTCTGTAAAAGAAAACTATTTTAACGGCCTTGTCTGTCCGTCCGCCCTCAGATCTTAAAAACTACTGAGGTTAGAGGGCAGCAAAATGGTATGTTGAATGTTGATCCGTAATCGTACTTCTGGCAGCGTTATAGTTACCGACGACATAGGCCACCACCGGTTCGCAGCTGAGTTTCATGGGCTGCGGCTAAGAGCTGTATGGGCCGTGGCTGAGGCCACCACTGGACGGGAAACTCAATTACGCAATTTTTACTTGTTATAATTAATTCGTCTTTGGCCGTTGTTATTTAGTTATACGGTAGACTAATTGAATAGCATTCAATATCCAATTTCTATCAGTATTACAAAACATTCCTTTTAATAGGAGTCAAACATGAATAGCCACTATGTTGAAATCATTCCTGAATCCTGCTATTATTCCCAGTTAACTGTCAAAGTATAAAGGAGTGCATATGAATGAATCTCGATCAAGAATGAATGGATGAATGAATGCCCCCTTTGAGTATACCTACTGAATCCCCGTCGGGAGGTAGTGCCGTCATGCACCTCACACGGTGCACTGTAGGCATTACTTAAGGTTTTTTTGCGGCCTCCCCTCGGTCGCTTGCTGCCGCCCTTTTCATTCTTTTTACTGCACCACCGTTCGCATTCCCTTCCTTCCAACGTGCATTCCACCCTCTCCTAATAATTGTTTCACAGTGCAACTGCTTTTTGAGGTTTTCCTCCTGTTCCGCCCTTTAAACCTTTTTATTGTTAGTTTCTCTTTCAGCGTTGAATGACGTCGTAGGTCCAAAGCCCAAAATTTGACATTCCATTCCTGTAAATGCTCAGTCTCACCTATTCCCGATCCGTTCCAGGTTTCTACAAGGAGGGGATTCCAGAGCCGCGGGGGAACTTAGCCAACACCCACCCTTATTGGCAGCACGTCCAGTACAGGAGAAAAGTCGACGACGAACTCAACAAGGTCTTCACGAAATTCAGGGAAATCTGGTGAGTGGAAGTCTCCGTCTTATGGAGCAACTCGCTCGTTTTTTAACGTTTTGCTGAAATATTGTCGCTAGATTTGAATTCTGTTTTTTTTTTTTTTTTTTTTTTTTTTTTTTTTTTTTTTTTTCAAGGGCGTTTGAAAGGGCAACAAAAGCCTTTGTTTCGTTCACCGTATGACAACGAGAAGATGGATCCAGCTTGAAAGCTTGATTTTGTTTTCTTTATATAATGCTGATTTTCGGGTTTTTGTGTGTGTGTGTGTGTGCGTGTGATTCAAGGGGCGTTTGAAAGGCCAAGAAAAGCCTTTGTTACGTTCACTGTATGACAACAAGAAGATGGATCCGGGTTGAAATCTGTTTTCTTTGTATAATGCTGATTTGATTTGATTTATTAATTTTTTTTGTTATTCAAGGGACATTTGAAAGGGAAACAAAAGCTTTAGTTTCGTTCACCTTATGTCAACGAGATGGATCCAGCTTGAATTCTGTTTTCTTTATTTAATATTAATTTTCTCTTATTCGAACTCATTTCCCAGTCTATCAGTGTTCTGCAAGATCATTTAACTTGTTTTATTTTATCGTCTGCTGCGGCATTTCTTCTGCGCATTCTTAGAAGCTATCTTATTAAACACCACTTTTTTTGCAAGTACATATTTCATATATTAACTTTATTTCCCGATAGAACTTAATCCTTAATCCTTTCTATGAAGAATTGTATTTGTAATCATTCCTTTCTATTTTCGTTTAATCTGCCTTCTACTCTTAGTTGCAATGATTCCTTTCATCTGCCTTCTACTCTCAGTCGCAATGATTCCTTTAATCTGCCTTCTATTCTCAGTTGCAATGATACCTTTAATCTGCCTTCTGCTCTCAGTTGCAATGATTTCTTTAATCTGCCTTCTGCTCTCAGTTGCAATGATTCCTTTAATCTGCCTTCTGCTCTCAGTTCAATGATTTCTTTAATCTGCCCTTTGCTCTTCCATTGCAATGATTCCTTTTGTTATTCTGCCTTTTGCCTTCAGTTGCCAATTGATTCCTTTTAATCTGCCTTCTGCTCTCATTGGAATGATTCCTTTAATCTGCCTTTCCTCTCAGGTTGTTGCAATTTGAATCCTTTAATCTGCTTCTCAGTCCGGCCAATTGATTTCTTTAATCTGCCTTCTGCTCTCAGTTGCAATGATTTCTTTAATCTGCCTTCTGCTCTCAGTTGCAATGATTTCTTTAATCTGCCTTCTGCTCTCAGTTGCAATGATTCCTTTAATCTGCCTTCTGCTCTCAGTTGCAATGATTCCTTTAATCGCCTTCTATATATCAGTAGGCAAATTAATTCCTTAATCTGCCTTTCTTTGCTCTCAGTTCCAATGATTCCTTTTATCTGCCTTCTACTCTCAGTTGCAATGATTCCTTTAATCTGCCTTCTGCTCTCAGTTGCATGCATTCTTTAATCTGCCTCTGCTCTAAGTTGCAATTGATTCCTTTAATCTGCCTTCTGCTCTCAGTTGCAATGATTCCTTTAATCTGCCTTCTGCTCTCAGTTGCAATGATACCTTTAATCTGCCTTCTGCTCTCAGTTGCAATGATTTCTTTAATCTGCCTTCTGCTCTCAGTTGCAATGATTACCTTTAATCTGCCTTCTGCTCTCAGTTGCAATGATTCCTTTAATCTGCCTTCTATTCTCAGTAGCAATAATTCCTTTAATCTGCCTTCTGCTCTCAGTTGCAATGATTCTTTATTTCTGTCTTCTGCTCTTGCCTGTTTCAGTTGCAATGATTTTCTTTATCTGTGCCTTCTGCGTCTCAGTTGCAATGATTTCCTTTTAATCTTCCTTCTGCTCTCATTGCAATTGCCAAGATTTCTTTTAATCTGCCTTCTACTCTCAGTGCTCATGATTCTTTAAATCTGCTTTCTGTTCTGCTCTCAGTTGCAATGATTCCTTTTATCTGCCTTCTACTCTCAGTTGCAATGATTCCTTTTATCTGCCTTCTACTCTCAGTTGCAATGATTCCTTTAATCTGCCTTCTACTCTCAGTTTCAATGATTCCTTTTATCTGCCTTCTGCTCTCAGTTGCAATGATTCCTTTTATCTGCCTTCTACTCTCAGTTGCAATGATTCCTTTAATCTGCCTTCTAACTCTATGGCAATCTCCAGTTGCTTTGATTTCCTTTTGATTCTTTTTTTATCTGCCTTCTGCTCTCAGTCGCAATGATTCCTTTTAATCTGCCTTTGTACTCTCAGTTGCATTATTCTTTAATCCTGCCTGGTGCTCTCAGTTGCAATGATTCCTTTAATCTGCCTTCTGCTCTCAGTTGCAATGATTCCTTTAATCTGCCTTCTGCTCTCAGTTGCAATGATTCCTTTAATCTGCCTTCTGCTCTCAGTTGCAATGATTCCTTTAATCTTCCTTCTACTCTCAGTTTCAATGATTCCTTTTATCTGCCTTGTACTTTCAGTTGCAATGATTCTTTTCTGCCTTCTATTTCCTCAAGTTGCAATGATTCCTTTAATCTGCCTTTACTGCTCTTTCTCCAGTTGCAATGATTCCTTTAATCTGCCTTCTAACTCTCAGTTGGCAATGATCCCTTTTACTCCTTGTACTCTCAGTTTTGCAATGATTCCTTTTTATCTGCATTTTATTTCCAGTTGAATGATTCTGTTCCTGCCTTTTACTCTCAGTTTGTTGCCAATGATTTCTTTAACTTCTTTGCCTTTACTCTCATTTGCAATTTGATTCCTTTTTATTCTGCCTTTTCTACTCTTCAAGTTGCAATTATTGCCTTTTAATCTGCCTTCTACTCTCATGCAATGACTTCCCTTTTATCTGCTTCTCTCTCAGTTTGCACATGATTTATGATGCCCTTTTAATCTTGCCTTCTACTCTCAGTTGCAATAATTTCTTTTGTGTGCCTTCTACTCTCAGTCGCAATGATTCCTTTTATCTGCCTTCTACTCTCTGTTACAATAATTTCTTTTGTCTGCCTTCTACTCTCAGTCACAATGATTCCTTTTGTCTGCCTTGTACTCTCAGTCGCAATGATTCCTTTTATCTGCCTTCTAATCTCAGTTGCAATCATTCCTTTTATCTGCCTTCTATTCTCAGTTGCAATGATTCCTTTTGTCTGCCTTCTACTCTCAGTCGCAATGATTCCTTTTATCTGCCTTCTGCTCTCAGTCGCAATGATTCCTTTTATCTGCCTTCTACTCTCAGTCGCAATGATTCCTTTTATCTGCCTTCTACTCTCGATTCCTTTAATCTGCCTTCTGCGCTTCAGTTTGCAATGATTCCTTTTATCTGCCTTCTGCTCTCAAGTTGGCATGATTCCCTTTTGTCTGCCTTCTCTCTTTCAGTTGCATGATTCCTTTTATCTGCCTTCTACTCTCAGTTGCAATGATTCCTTTAATCTGCCTTCTACTCTCAGTCGCAATGATTCCTTTTATCTGCCTTCTACTCTCAGTTGCAATGATTCCTTTAATCTGCCTTCTACTCTCAGTTGCAATGATTTATGATGCCTTTTATTCTGCCTTCTACTATTCTCAAGTTGCTAATAAATTTTCTTTTGTGTGGCCTTCTACTCTCAGTCGCAATGATTCCTTTTATCTGCCTTCTACTCTCAGTTACAATAATTTCTTTTGTCTGCCTCTACTCTCAGTCCACAATGATTCCTTTTGTCTGGCCTTGTTACTCTCAGTTTGCAAGCATTCCTTTGAATCTGCCTTTTACTCTACAGTTGCAATGATTGCCATTTTATCTAGCCTTTCTACTCTTCAGTTGCAATGATTCCTTTTATCTGCCTTTGTACTCTCAGTTGCAATGATTCCTTTTATCTGCCTTCTACTCTCAGTTGCAATGATTCCTTTTATCTGCCTTCTACTCTCAGTTGCAATGATTCCTTTTATCTGCCTTCTACTCTCAGTTGCAATGATTCCTTTAATCTGCCTTCTACTCTCCGTTGGCAATTGATTTCCTTTTATCTGCCTCTACTCTCTAGTGTGCAATTATATATCCTTTTATCTGCCTTTTCTTACTCTCAGTGCAATGATTCCTTTTATCTGCCTTCTGCTCTCAGTTGCAATGATTCCTTTAATCTGCCTTCTACTCTCAGTCGCAATGATTCCTTTAATCTGCCTTCTGCTCTCAGTTGCAATGATTCCTTTTATCTGCCTTCTACTCTCAGTTGCAATGATTCCTTTAATCTGCCTTCTACTCTCAGTTGCAATGATTCCTTTTATCTGCCTTCTACTCTCAGTTGCAATGATTCCTTTAATCTGCCTTCTGGGCTCCTCAGTTGCCATGATCTCCTTTTAATCTGCTTCTGCTTCCTTTTCAGTTTGCAATGATTCCTTTAATCTGCCTTCTGCTCTCAGTTGCAATGATTCCTTTAATCTGCCTTCTGCTCTCAGTTTCAATGATTCCTTTAATCTGCCTTCTGCTCTCAGTTGCAATGATTCCTTTTATCTGCCTTCTGCTCTCAGTTGCAATGATTCCTTTAATCTGCCTTGTTCTCTCAGTTGCAATGATTCCTTTAATCTGCCTTCTATCTCATTGCCAATGATTCTATCTGCTCTTTTGCTCCTCCAGTTGGCAATGATTCCTTTTATTTCTGCCTTCTGTTCTCTCAGTTTGCAAGATTTCCTTTGTAATTTCTGCCCTTCTACTCCTTTCATTTTCAATGATTCCTTTTAATCTCTGCTTCTTCTCTCAGTTGCAATGATTCCGTTTATCTCTGCCTTCCTGCTCTCATCGCAATGATTCCGTTAATCCTGCCTTCTGCTCTCAGATTGCAATGATTCCTTTAATCTGCCTCTGCTCTCTTTTTGCAATGATCCTTAATCGCTTCTGCTCTAAAAAGAGTTGCAAATGATTCCTTTTAATCTCCTTCTGCTCTCAGTTTTCAATGATTCCTTTAAATCTCCTTCTGTCTCCGGTTTTGCAATGATTCCTTTAATCTGCCTTCTGCTCTCAGTTGCAATGATTCCTTTAATCTGCCTTGTACTCTCAGTTGCAATGATTCCTTTAATCTGCCTTCTATTCTCAGTTGCAATGATTCCTTTAATCTGCCTTCTCTCTCGTTTGCATGAATTCCTTTAAATCTTGCCTTCTGCTCTCAGTTGCAATGATTCCTTTAATCTGCCTTCTACTCTCAGTTTCAATGATTCCTTTTATCTGCCTTGTACTCTCAGTTGCAATGATTCCTTAATCTCTTCTACTTCTCAGTTTCAATGTTTCCTTTATCTGCCTTCCTCCTCTCATTGCATGATTCCTTTTAATCTGCCTTCTACTCTCAGTTGCAATGATCCCTTTTATCTGCCTTGTACTCTCAGTTGCAATGATTCCTTTTATCTGCCTTCTACTCTCAGTTGCAATGATTCCTTTTATCTGCCTTCTACTCTCAGTTGCAATGATTCCTTTTATCTGCCTTGTACTCTCAGTTGCAATGATTCCTTTTATCTGCCTTCTACTCTCAGTTGCAATGATTCCTTTAATCTGCCTTCTACTCTCAGTTGCAATGATTCCTTTAATCTGCCTTCTACTCTCAGTTGCAATGATTCCTTTTATCTGCCTTCTACTCTCAGTTGCAATGATCCCTTTTATCTGCCTTGTACTCTCAGTTGCAATGATTTCCTTTTTATCTTCCTTCTACTCGTCAGTTGCAATGATTCCTTTTATCTGCCCTTTATATACTCTCAGTTGCAATGATTCCTTTTATCTGCCTACTCCTTTCAGTTTGCCAATGATTCCTTTAATTCCTTTTGCCTTCTACTCTCAGTTTCAATTGATTCCCTTTTAATCTGCCTTCACTCTCAGTTGCAATGATTCCCATTTTAATCTTCCTTCTACTACTCATTGTCCAATTGATTCCTTTATCTGCCTTCTACTTCTCAGTTGCAACAATGGAGTCCTTTAATCTGCCTCTACTTTTCTCAGGTTTGCAATGATTCCTAATTCTGCCTTCTAACTCTCAGTTGTCAATTATTCCTTTTATCTCCTTCTACTCTCTTGCAATTGATTCCTTTTATCTGCCTTCTACTCTCAGTCGCAATGATTCCTTTAATCTGCCTCTAGCGCTTCAGCGCAATGATTCCTTTTTATCTGCCTTCTGACTCTCGTCACTGATTCCTTTTATCTGCCTTCTACTTTCTAGTTGCAATGGATTTCCTTTTAATCTCCTTCTATTCTCAGTCCGCAATTGATTCTCTTTACTCTGCCTTCTATCTCAGTTGCAATGATTCCTTTTAATCTGCCTTTTCTACTTCTCAGTTTGCAATGATTCCTTTAATCTGGCCTTTCTGCTCGACAGTGTGGGAAGGATTCCTTTAATCTGCCTTCTCTCTCAGTTGGCAATGATTCCTTTTTAATCTGCCTTTCTATTCTCAGTTGCAAATGATTCCTTTATCTGCTTCTATCTCAGTTGCATGATTCCCTTTTATCTTGCCTTCTACTCTCATCGCAATTATTCTTTTATCTGCCTTCTACTCTCATTGCAATTGATTCCTTTTTAATGTCTGCCTTCTAACTCTCAGTTGCAATTTTGATTCCTTTTATCTGCCTTTCTAATCTCAGTCACATGATTCCTTGTTATCTGCCTTCCTAACTCTCAGTTGCAATTGATTCCTTTTATCTGCCTTCTAATCTCAATCACTTGTATGCCTTTTATCTGCCCTTCTACTCTCAGTTGCCCAATGATTCCTTTTATCTGCCTTCTAATCTCAGTCGCAATGATTCCTTTTATCTGCCGTCGAATCTCAGTTTCCGCAACTGATTCCTTTTAATCTGCCTCTCATCTCATCACAATGATTCCTTATCTGCCCTTTCTACCTCAGTGCGATGATTCTTTATCTACCTTCTCTCTCAGTTGCCAATGATTCTTTTATCTGCCTTCTACTTCTCAGTGCAAATGATTCTTTGTATCTGCCCGTCTACTCTCGTCACAAGATTTTCCCCTTTTTATCTGCCCTTGTCTACCCCATCAGTTGTGCAATGATTCCCCTTTTATTCTTCCCTTTACCCCCTACTCTCCAAGTTGTTGCCAATGGAATCCTTTTAATCTTCCCTTACCCCTAACCTCTCCCAGTTGGCAATGATTTTCCCTTTTTATCTGCCCTTTGCCCTAATCTCAGTCACAATTGATGTTTCCCCTTTTTATCTGCCTTTTTTACTCCTCAAAGTTATTGCAATGGGAATTCCTTTTTATCTTGCCACTTCCTACTCCTCCAGTTTTTTGCCATTGAATTCCCCTTTTTACCTGCCCCCTTCCCTAATCTCAGTCCCCCAATGATTCCTTTTTATCTGCCCACCCCTTCTGCTCTTCAGTTTGTTTTTTGCCAATGAATTTCTTTTTATCCTGCGCTACCCTCTCTACCTCTCAGTGTGTTGCCATGATTCCCTTTTTTCTGCCCTTCTACTCTGCCAGTCACAATGAGTTGTTCCCTTTTATCTGCCCCTTCAGCTCTCAGTGTTTTTTTGCAATGAATTCCGTTTATCTGCCCCCCCTTTCTTAATCTTCAGTCCCCCAATTATTCCCCCCACCTTTTTAATCTGCCCCAGTCTACTCTCAGTTTGTGCAATGATTTCCTCTTAATCTGCCCCCTTTCTAATCCTTCAGTCCCCCCCGCAATTGATTTCTTTTATCTGCCCTTCCCCCTAATCTCAGTACCCGCAAATTGATCCCTTTTAATCTGCCTTCTTCCATCTTCAATCACAATGAATTCCTTTTATCTGCCCCCCCTTCCTACTCTCAGTTTGCCAATGAATTTCTTTTTTTATCTACCTTCTACGCTCAGTTTTTTGCAATGAATTCCTTTTTATCTTGCCCTTCTACTCTCAGTTTTGCCCAATGATTCCCCCTGTTTTTTATACTGCCTTCCCTAACTCCTCAGTTTCCCGCCATGATTCCTTTTTTTATCTGCCCCCTTTCTAAACTCCTCAGTTCCCCCCACATGAAATTTCCTTTTATCTGCCCTTCCCTCTCCTCAAAATTGAATTCCCTTTTATCCTGCCTTCTACTCCTCAAGTTTTTACAATGAAATTCCTTTTTATCTGCCCTTCTACTACCTCAAGGTTCACAATGATTCCATTTTTTATCTACCCGTCTTTACCTCTCAGTTTTGGTGCATAATTCCCTTTTTTGTTATCTTGCCTTCCTACGCTTACATTTGCAAAATGAATTTTTCCCCTTTTTTATTCTAATCTTCTTTCTTTCCTCAGTTTTTTTTTATTGGCAATGATTCCCTTTTTATCTACCCCTTCTAACTCTCAGTTTTTTTTTTTCCAATTATTCTCCACCTTTTTTTTATCCTTTCCCCCCCTCCTTCCTTAACTCTCCAGTTGCACATGATTTTTCACACTTTTTTATCTTACTTTCTACTCCCCTTAGTTGCCAATTAATTCCTTTTATCTTCCCCCTTCTACTCTACCATCCCACCCCCCGCAATGATTTTCCCCCTTTTTATCTTACCTTCTACTCTCCCCCATTTCCAATTATTCCTTTTTTATCTGCCCTTCCTTACTCTCAGTTTTTGTTTGCAATGATTCCCTTTTATTCTACTCTCTCCCAGTTTGCAATGATTCCTTTTATCTTGCCTTCTACTCTCGTTCAATGATTCCTTTTATCTGCCTTTACTCTCAGTTGCAATGATTCCTTTATCTGCCTTCGACTCTTTGTGGCAGATTCCCGCAAATGAGTTCCTTTTATCTGCCTACTGCCTCAGTGGCAATGCCATGATTTCCTTTTAATCTGCTTTCTTACTCTTCCAGTTGTTTTCAATGATTCCTTTTATCTCCTTCTAGACCTTACCTACTTTTAGCAGTCGCAATGATTCCTTTTATCTACCTTCTACTCTTAGTTCCAATTATTCCTTTTGCTCTCTCAGTGCCAATATTCCGTTTGCAAGGATTCCTTTTATCTGCCTTTCTGCCCCTCCTTTTCACCTTCTACTCCCCAGTTGCAATTGATCCTTTTATCTGCCTTCTGCTACTCGTCAGTTCCCAATGATTCCTTTTATCTGGCCTTCTGCCTCTCAGTTGCAATTATTCCTTTTATTTTCTTCCCCTTCTACTACTCATTCGCAATGATTTCCTTTTATTTCTACCTTCTACTATCAGTTCCAATTATTCCTTTTATTCTTTCCCTTCTACTCTCATTCACATTATTTTGATCCTTTTATCTACCTTCTACTCTCAGTCACAATGATTCCTTTTATCTACCTTCTACTCTCAGTCGCAATGATTCCTTTTATCTACCTTCTACTCTCAGTCACAATGATTCCTTTAATCTGCCTTCTACTCTCAGTCGCAATGATTCCTTTTATCTACCTTTCTACTTCTAGTCGCAATGAATTCCTTTATCTACCTTTTACTCTCAGCACAATGATTTCCTTTAAATCTGCCTTCTACTCTCAGTTTCCACTGATTCCTTTTATCTGCCTTCTGCTCTCGTGCAAATTGATTCCTTTATCTGCTTCTACTCTTGTCTCAATGATCCTTTTATCTGCCTTCAGTCGGCAATGATTCTTTTATCTGCCTTCTGACTTCTCAGTTGCAATGATTCCTTTATCTGCCTTTTTACTCTCAGTTGCAATGATTCCTTTTATCTGCCTTCCAACCTCAGTCCGCCATGATTCCCTTTATTTCTGCCGTTTACTCTCATTTGCATGATCCTTTTATCTGCCTTCTAATCTCAGTCGCAATGATTCCTTTTATCTGCCTTCTACTCTCAGTCGCAATGATTCCTTTTATCTGCCTTCTACTCTCAGTTGCAATGATTCCTTTAATCTGCCTTCTATTCTCAGTTGCAATGATTCCTTTAATCTGCCTTCTACTCTCAGTTGCAATGATTCCTTTTATCTGCCTTCTACTCTCAGTTGGCAAATGATTCGCTTTACTCGGCCTTTTACTCCTCAGTTTGCAATTATTATTTTATCTGCCTTCTGCTCTCAGTTGCAATGATTCCTTTTATCTGCCTTCTACTCTCAGTTGCAATGATTCCTTTTATCTGCCTTCTACTCTCAGTTGCAATGATTCCTTTTATCTGCCTTCTGCTCTCAGTCGCAATGATTCCTTTAATCTGCCTTCTATTCTCAGTTGCAATGATTCCTTTAATCTGCCTTCTGCTCTCAGTTGCAATGATTCCTTTAATCTGCCTTCTGCTCTCAGTTGCAATGATTCCTTTAATCTGCCTTCTACTCTCAGTTTCAATGATTCCTTTTATCTGCCTTGTACTCTCAGTTGCAATGATTCCTTTTATCTGCCTTCTACTCTCAGTGCAAGATCCTTTAAATCCTGCCTTTACTCTCAGTTTCAATGATTACTTTAATCTATACCTTCTACTCGTCAGTCCCCCGATGATTTCCTTTTATATCTACCTTCTACTCTAGTTCCTAGTCCTTTTATCTTCTTTTTCTAACTTCAGTCGCAATGATTCCTTTTATCTATCCTTCGAAACTCTCAGTGACAATTGATTCCTTTTAATCTGCCTTCTAGTCTCAGTTCCAAATTGATTCCTTTTATCTAACCTTCTACTCTCCAGTCTGCAATTATTCCTTTTAAAATTTCCTTCTAACTTCCATTTCGCAAGATTCCTTTATCTGCCTTCTAAACTCTCGTCAAATTATTCCTTTTATCTTCCTTCTACTCTCAGTCACAATGATTCCTTTTATCTACCTTCTACTCTCAGTCACAATGATTCCTTTTATCTACCTTCTACTCTCAGTCGCAATGATTCCTTTTATCTACCTTCTACTCTCAGTCACAATGATTCCTTTAATCTGCCTGCCTTCTACTTCTCAGTTCGCAAATGATTCCCTTTATCTTCCTTCACTCTTAGTCCTTCCAATTGATCCTTTTGTCTACCTTCTAGTCTCTGCAACAATGATTCCATTTTAATCTGCCATTCTACTCTCATTGAATTGATTCTTTTAAGCTGCCTTCTGCTCTCAGTTACCGCAATTTTGATTCCTTTTATATCGCCTTCTACTTCTGCAGTTCAATGATTTCCTTTTATCGGCCTTTCTGCTGTCAGTTGCCAAATTTGATTCCTTTGTCCTTGCCTTTACTCCCTAGTCGCAATGATTCCTTTTATCTGCCTTCTACTCTCAGTTGCAATGATTCCTTTTATCTGCCTTTTACTCTCAGTTGCAATGATTCCTTTTATCTGCCTTCTAATCTCAGTCGCAATGATTCCTTTTATCTGCCTTCTACTCTCAGTTGCAATGATTCCTTGTATCTACCTTCTAATATCAGTTGCAATGATTCCTTGTATCTGCCTTCTACTCTCAGTTGCAATGATTCCTTGTATCTGCCTTCTAATATCAGTTGCAATGATTCCTTGTATCTGCCTTCTAATCTCAGTCGCAATGATTCCTTTTATCTGCCTTCTAATCTCGGTTGCAATGATTCCTTTTATCTGCCTACTAATATCAGTTGCAAGTATTCCTTTTATCTGCCCTCTACTCTACTCTCAGTTGCATTGATTGTGCGTCTTCTCTAGTTTTTTAATCAGTCCTGAAATCTGAACGCCTCTGGGGACTGCAATCAGTGAGGAACGTCTGTCAAAATGGCCAATCTATATTCGTAACTGTAATACCCTACTAGGTAACACCTAATATAAGATTATTTCCCCCATCCTATTACAGATATTTTAGCGTAAGGAAGAAGAGAATCATACTGCAAGAAACCTTCTGCATGCATTTGCAATATTTATTTAGAATTAAAAACCAAACAGAAAATTAATTTTTGGTTAAGATAATTAATTTTTAGTTAATCAGGCCAGTTTTAAACACCTTGATGCAATATAAGAAACGCTGTAAAGTCACGAATGAATTTAATATTGTTTCTGCAAGAGACATTGGTATGTAAACTCATTTGTTTCTATTGCCCGCCCTACTCCCGTAAAAACGTCCAAATCAAATGAAAAGTTGTCATGTTTAATAATGACAAATAAAGATAAAAAAAAATGTTAGAAAATTGGTAGAATGGCACACGAGGGTAAAAATAACAGGCAGTGGGTAGAACGAAAATAACAATCCCTTATGGAAGAAGATTACATCATTGAATTGTGACTGGGGAGTCTCTCTCTCTCTCTCTCTCTCTCTCTCTCTCTCTCTCTCTCTCTCTCCTGGACAATACCAGTTCCCAACAACTCCTAAAGGCTGAAACGAAAGTTTCCCGTGTGACAGAGCGCTAGAAACACTCCGGAAAATACCCCTATGTCTAGCCCTGTGGTTCTTCAACTGGGGGGTGCGCCCCCCTCTAGCGGGGACGTCAGCAATTTCCAGGGGAGGCGCGAGCCACAGGAAAAAATAAAAAATCTCTAATTATATACGTTATTCTCTTAACAAGACTGAGGAACTAATATTCAGAAGTTTATTTTAAAAAATGCAAGTGTCGCCTTATAACGTTAGTTTCTTATAGTATACAACTCAAGTTAGACTCGTTGGGCCTACCATGTTTTGTAATTATTTACCCCCCTACTTATCCCTCGAAACCCCTTCTCTTCCTCTTCTCACCCCCCCTCCTCTCCCTTTAAATCTGGGAGGGAATTTTACTCATATTTGCAAGGTGGGCGTGGAGGGAAGGTAGTCAAAACTTTAAGAAACAATGGGACTTTAGGCTGTATAGAAATTCTCTAAAGAAGATATAGTATATCTATCAAAAAGGTCAAAAGCCTCAAACTTCGCTGCCCACATTCTGTAACGTAATCATTACTGTGAAGTCGAAGTTTCTTTGTGAAAGTATAAGCGTGTGAATTATGTATGTTACCCATCTTGCTTGGTGAGACGTTCCCGCGTGAAGTCAGATTAATCAACAGATATCACAAGTTTAACATACGACTAGAATTGGAGAAATATCTAGAAGTGTTCGTGAATTATCGGTGATAAGATTAGTGTGAAAATAGTAGGATAAAGCGTCTTCTAAGTTAGTTTATCAAGTGTAATACTGTAAATCAGAACAAGATGGCAGTAAGTTCCAACTGCGGGAAGAAATGGCGTAATTTAGCTTGCTTGGCGGATTCGCAATACAATGAGGTAGCAGGAAGGGAACTGGCATTTCTCATCTATGAAATCAGCAACAGTCCTAACCAAAAAGATACAAAAGCATTCATAGATATATTAGAAGGATATAATCCTTCAAACTGGAACAAATCTAATGAAAACATCTTGAAAATAATTGAAGAAGTTCCAAATAAAATCCAAGTGGTCAAGAGACTCATAAAGAAAATATACATAAACCAACATATTCCGACAAAGAAAATGAATAAGGTGAATCTTGTGAATATCCTAATTGATGCATTAGGAAAAAGAATGCCAAAAGCATGCAAACTGTGTAAGGTTTGGTATAGCATAGTCAATCCACAAAACCTAATCAGAAAATGTGCTGCATGCAACATTCCGACCCATCCACAGTGTGCTGAGGTAATGCAAGATATGAGAAAAGATACAAGAATTTTTTGTTCAACATGTCTATCATGGATAGACAATGTTATTAAATCAAGATTGAATGTACAAATAGTTGAGGATGAAGAAGAAGAGGAAGAGGAAGAAGAAGTAAGAAGAAGTAAGAAGAAGAAGAAGAGGAAAACGGAAGAAGAGAAGTAAACAAAAATGAAATGACAGAAAAAAATAAGGAAAACAAAGAACAAGATAAAAGTATGGATGCAGAGATACTCATTGATACTACATATGAGGCAATAAAGCAGCATACCTATGAAGAAATAAATTACGATATGACAACAGAAAAGCAAATCCCGAAGAGGCTCTACCCAGATCTACACAATGACGGGAAAGAGGATAAAATAGACAAGAAAGACAAAATCTGCAACCTTTTGAAAAGAGGGAATTGCAGATTTGGAGAAAGATGTTACTACAAACATCCTAAGGTATGTCACAACTATGAAATATATGGTAAATGTGCATACCTAGATGGCTATGGGGATGATTGTAGAGATCTGCATCCAAAAATATGCAAAAACCTAAAAGAAGGAAAAGGATGTAAGTTCGACAAAAAATGCAAATATATGCACCCTGTAGCCATGAATCATAATCAAATAAATAACCAACCAAGTAATAAAATCCAAAATAAGAAAGAAACAAATAAAGAGAGGAATAAAGAATATCAGGTAAAAGAGAGAAGCAAACCACCAATGAGATATGCAGAGGTGTCAGCAAAAAATTTCAAAGCATCAGCTCCAAAATTCTACTCAAGAGATAATAACTGTATTTATTATGCAAGAGGATATTGCAGAAACGGAGAAAATTGCAGATTCAGACACAAAATGAATAATTATGATGAAGGAAGATCAAATATTATGGAAAAGTTGGATTTTTTAATGTCAGAATTTCTGGAAATGAAAAAAAGAACAACATACCAGAACAGGAAAGAGACATGGGAAAATGGGAAAATCCTTATTACTACCAATATTAAATGAAGGAGAAAACACGCAAACCATCATAGTGATGAATGCGCAGGGTTTAGTTACGAGTAACTCAAAAAGAAAAATAGAGTACTTAGAAGAACTAACCCAAATTGAAAAGAAAATAGATATAATGAATATAAGTGAAACCTGGTATTCCCAAGAGACTGGGAATGATGATCAAATAAAAGGGTTCCAAACTTATAGATCAGATAGAAAAAATAGGAATCAAGGAGGAACTGCAAAATATATGGGAAAGACAAAAAACAAGGAAAAATATATGAGAAATATAGTAACTCAGAATGTGAACTAATAGCGGTAGAATTTGAATCTGAAAAATTAATGAACATAGTAATATATAGACCTCCTAATACTAAAGAGTTTGACTTAATAATTGAAAAATTGGATGATATATGTAGAAATCACAAGGACTGGACTATTCTCCTATCTGGTGACTTCAACTTTCCTTTCGTAGAATGGAAAGAACGAATAGGAGATTGTGGTTGTACTTATACATATAAAAAAGAGAGTAATAGTAGTGCAGAAGATAAGAGGCAATTCGAAAAGCTATTAGATATGCTACTAGAATACAACATTCAACAAATAAATCACCTGCCAACAAGAAAGGAAAATACTTTAGACCTAGTATTTGTGAACGAGGTGAATTATGTTAAAGAAATAATAGTTTATAATGCGAGTATTTCAGACCATAATGTCATAGAATTAACAGTTCATTCCAAAGCAAGTGAAAACAGAGATAAGCAAGAAATGAAAAAGTGGGAAGGATATGGAAAATACAACTTCTACAGTAAAAATATAAAATGGTCAGAAATAAATGAAGAATTAAACAAAGATTGGGATAACATTTTCGTAAGTGATGACATAAGGGTAAATACGGAGATATTATATAAAATATTAGAGAAAATAGTGGATAAATATATACCGACGAAGAAAAGTAAACATCATTCATGCATACGAAGAGACAGAAGGATCTTGTTCCAGAAAATCAGAAAGTGGAAAAAAGGTCTTGCAAAAGAAAAAAATGCATGGAAAGTTATAGAACTAAAAAGTAAGATAGAAAATGCAGAACAAAAGATTATACAATCAAAAGAAAATGAAAAACGGGACTTGGAAGAAAAAACCCTATTAAATATCAAGCAAAACCCCAAACTATTATACTCATATGCGAAGAAGATGAATAAAAGAAGAATAGAAATAGGCCCTCTGAGAATTGAAGGGAGATTAACGAATGAAAAAAAGGAAATTTGCAACATACTGGCAGAACGATAGATAAGAGAGAATTCACCCCTAGAATAGATAATGAAGATAATGATATAGAAGTAAGGGACGAAAATAGTGAATATTTAGCTGACATAGAAATTAATGAAGCTGATATTGTGCAGGCAATTAATGAAATTAAAAATGGAGCTGCTGCAGGGCCTGATGGAGTCCCTGCTATTTTGTTAAAGAAAGTAGTTCATTCTATCGCAAAGCCACTTGCAATATTATTAAGACAAAGTGTAGATACAGGCAAGATTTATGATGAGCACAAATTAGCATATATCACCCCTACTTTCAAAAGTGGATCAAGACTAGAGGCAAGTAATTATAGGCCTGTGAGTCTAACATCACATATTATGAAAGTGTATGAAAGGGTAATGAAGAAAAATATTATGAAACATTTAATAAAAAATAATTTGTTTAATATAGGACACACGGTTTCGTACCCGGAAAAAGTACACAAACCCAACTGTTAGTCCACCGTGAGAACATATTCAAAAATATGAAAAGCGGAAATGAAACAGATGTGGTTTATCTAGACTTTGCAAAAGCTTTTGACAAAGTAGACCATAATATATTAGCAAAGAAAATTAGAAAACACAATATCGTAGATAAAGTAGGAAGATGGTTAAAAGAATTTTTACACAACAGAAAACAGATAGTTATTGCAAACGATGAGAAATCGGATGAAACCAAGGTAATATCCGGTGTGCCACAAGGTACGGTGTTAGCTGCAATACTGTTTGTTATTATGATTGAAGACATAGACAGTAATGTTAAGGATTCGGTAGTGAGTAGTTTCGCTGGTGACACAAGAATAAGTAGAGAAATTACTTGTGATGAAGATAGGAACGCTCTACAAAGAGACCTTAACAAAGTATATGATTGGGCAGAGGAAAATAGGATGGTATTTAACTCTGATAAATTTGAATCAATAAATTATGGAGACAGAGAAGGAAAGCTATATGCATATAGGGGACCTAAAATAATGAGACAATCACAAATAAGGAAGCAGTTAAAGACCTTGGTGTGATGATGAATAGGAACATGTTATGCAATGATCAAATAGCAATTCTTTTGGCAAAATGTAAAGCAAAAATGGGAATGTTGTTACGGCACTTCAAAACAAGAAAAGCTGAACACATGATTATGCTTTATAAAACATATGTTCGTAGTCCACTTGAATATTGCAATATGATATGGTACCCACACTATCAAAAGGATATTGCACAAATAGAGAGTGTACAAAGGTCCTTTACAGCTAGAATAGAAGAAGTTAAGGACCTTGACTACTGGGAAAGACTACAATCCTTAAAATTATATAGTCTAGAGAAAGGAGAAGAGAACGCTACATGATAATTCAGGCATGGAAACAGATAGAAGGAATAACAGAAAATATCATGGAACTAAAAATATCAGAAAGAGCAAGCAGAGGTAGATTAATAGTGCCCAAAACTATACCAGGAAAATAAGGAAAGCACAGGACATTAATCCACTACGCACCAGCATCGATAATGCAGCGTCTATTCAATGCGTTGCCAGCTCATCTGAGGAATATATCAGGATTGAGCGTAGATGTGTTTAAGAATAAGCTCGACAAATATCTAAACTGCATCCCAGACCATCCAAGATTGGAAGATGCAAAATATACCGGAAGATGTACTAGCAACTCTCTGGTAGACATTAGAGGTGCCTCACACTGAGGGACCTGGGGCAACCCGAACGAACTGTAAGGTCTGTAAGGTAAGATCGATAAGAATTTTCTTTATCTACCCTCTCATTTTCCGTGAATCTCTCTCTCTCTCTCTCTCTCTCTCTCTCTCTCTCTCTCTCTCTCTCTCTCTCTCTCTCTCTCGTCTCTCTCTCTCTCTCTCTCCCCACATGTACTTCAAGCCCCCCAACGTAAGAATGAAGTTTGTTCGTTAAATTAAGATCATAAAGGTTTATTGTTTACGAAGCAAGCTTTCTTCTCATTAGACAGTTGAAATAAAAGCCTCTAAGACGCCATATTAATTAGTCTGTTATTAGACCTCTCTCTCTCTCTCTCTCTCTCTCTCTCTCTCTCTCTCTCTCTCTCAGAGCACACATGAGTAAATATTAGTTCAGACTAAAGGGAATTCACTCGTCACAAGTTTTCTTTCCCCCTTAAGTATTAAATTCAAGTTATAACTAAATAAATAAAATGTAATCAGCACCTCTCTCTCTCTCTCTCTCTCTCTCTCTCTCTCTCTCTCTCTCTCTCTCTCTCTCTCTCTCTCATGAATCATAATGAGAATTTTAATTAAACGCATTCACAACGGGAGGAGGAAAGGCAATAAGAAATATACGAATTAAATGAGGAAACGTCTTTGCAAAGTTGCTGAATAGAAGGAACGTGAACCGAGACAGATGTTCGACTTAATTTTGACTTTAATCAGAACGTTTTTATGTACAAACGTTTAATGGTGATGAGAAGGCCTTACCGAAAGAGAAATGTATCGTATCGATGAACATGTGTTTATCATGGCCTTTTTTTATTTTATTTTATTTTATTTTATTTTTTATTTATTTATTTATTTTTTTTTTTTTTGCATATTCATTACCAAGGTACGAAATGACTTCTCGGACTCCTGTATATTACTTGAATATTGAACATTATTCAGGAAAGGTTTGGCACGCCTTATGTTTAGCTACAGTGCAGGAGATGAACAACTCGTTTGCTTACAAAGATAAACTGGAGCATATTTGACCGTTGTCTCCTGATCATCAACTAACTTGTCCTTTTTTCTATATTATATATATATATTTATATATATATATATATATATATATATATATATATATATATATATATATATATTATACTTATATTTATATATATGATATATATATATATATATAGATATATATATATAATATACATTATATTATACTTATATTATAATTATATATTCTATTATTATATTATTAATATATATATATATATATATATATATATACATATGTATCTGATTTTCCAGGCAAACATGCTTGCTTGCTTACACACGTAATCAGGCACTTGAAAGGCATGGTAACTTAACAAATGCACATATCAGATTCAACCTAGACAAGATGGTAGTTGAACTTTCGTTAAATAAACACGTAAAAAAAAAATAAGAGAGACCTCAGTATAAAGAAACTGTGTATCAGAAAAAATCCTGTCTCGAATTTCTTAGTGACGCTTAAATGCAATCATTTGGGCCTTTCAGAAGGTACTTCAGGTTATAATAGACTTTTGATAGTTTAACACTAATGGAGAACATATATGCCTGTTTGTAGAGAGATTTACTATGTTCAACTGACCATAAAGTTACAGGACCCATTTTTTTCCCGCCAGTATATGGTAAGTTCAGATTGTGACATACAGGAAGATATAGCAGAAAATTTCTTATAACATAAAAGTCTCTTTTTCGAGTTACATTATCTTTAGTAAAAATGTTTTCTAGTGACTTACAAAGAAAAAGGTTCTGTAATTCTATCTTGTGATTTGTAAAAATGAATTACCATCCTTACAGGAAAACTATAAAGCATCGCATTAAGCAATAATAATAACGTATTATGATTTGCATTCGAATTGCCATTTACATTTGAATCCAAAGTTCGTTGATTATTTTATACATTAAACAAGCAACTAAGTCGTTAAAATGGCATTTGAAGACTATTAACCTTTTGCAAGACGTATAATGCATGATCCTTGTGTTTACTCTGGGTATTAAGTAAATGCAGCTTTTGAATCATATGAATAGTAAAAATATATAATTTTTATTTGTAATTCACATCTAATCCTTTAGTTGAACCTTTTGTAATGAAGAAACTTTTTTTTTTTTTTTTTTTTTTTTTTTGGGGTGGGGTGGGGGGGGCGTTGATTACAGGGGATCAGGCCTGCCGGGTAATGCGGGTAGACACAGAAGAAGAAATTAAGAAAAATAGACAATAAAGACCTTGAGTTTTGTACGCGCACATTCTTTCTTACTTGGCTCCATTAAATTTGCTCCTGCTCTGCTGAAATAGTAGCGAGACGGTATAAATTACAAATTAAAATGGCGTCCTTAAGAAAATTGTTCAACCAGTTACATCCAGTATGACTCATATAGCCTATGATACTGTTACTTTTAGTTAAATATAGGCATATTCTAGTTTTGTAGAGTGTAGTCACTGCTTGTCATCCCTCCGAATGTGTAAACGATTGCAATGAAATCGACAGCATGACTATTAAAATGTTGTAAAATTTCCTTAAATCAATATGAAATACCATTCTGCATAGCTCTAATAAAGTCCTCGTGTTTAAATTTAGAATGGTGAACACGCTGGACAATAATATTTTATCAGACAGTACTATCATTGTCCAGTGATTCAAGTGCACCGATTCGAACGCAGAGATTCCCTGTGCAACCTCTGTATTCTGGTGAACCTCATTTTCGAAAGACAACATTGCAGCATCGCGGAAAACTGCTGACTTCAATCGTATTTTCCTATTTTTTCCCCCATTTTTATGAAGATGAGTACTATGTGATTTTATTTCAAGGGATAATATAACGTTTCCTTTTGATAATATCGGCAGAATGTATTTTAGTTCGGTAAAACAACCATTGCACAATAAATGAAGATGAAAAAAACCACAGGTTAACCAACTTTTCGAAACCATTTCCAACCAATCAGCTTCAAGGAATGGTTATGACGTAATCAGTGGGCGGGGCTTAGCCGCAAAGCTAGGTGGACTTTGCTGTAATCAAGTTTGGCTATCGTAAAGATGTCCAAGATTTTCAGTATAATGTTTAGTTATTCAGTTTGGCATTGCATGCCTAAACAGCACTTCCTGAGGCACATACATTGTCTTATATGCAAATCAGTCCTTACTAGTTAAACCCCGCCCCCACCCTCAAGCTTCCCAGTAATGAACATTGATGCCTATACCTCCATTGCATACTTTCCCTTATTAATTCACCGCCCGCCAAAATGAAAGAAAAGACCATTTATAGTACTTCCGGTACCCTTTATCAAAGTTAGGGCCGAAAGTTTGTCGGAATGGATTCACGGCGTCATTTGCATACGAGTAGGAGGCGCGAAATTCCGGTACTCCGGCAAACAATGGTTAGCTCGGCCTGGACGGAATATGAAATCAGCGAAGTCTGCGCGTCTTCCGTTGAACAATGCCTCCTCGCATTCTAGGAGAGCGCTGTAAGGTGGTTGATAATGAGAGCTACGCATTTGCTAGATTAATGCGCGCCCACGCTCGCGTGCCCGTTCGAGTTCTGCGCAGAGTCGTAAAGGCTTATGAATGGCGTTTGTGGTTTGTTTGCTCGGAAGTGAAAATAGTCGTTTGTGTTCTTGGAACCAAGCGCGAAAATAGCCGAAACTTGATTTGTTAAGTTTCGCAACTCCGTTACCGAGGAAGATTATGATTTCTTACATTGCACAGTGTAGTTGCCATTCGTTAACAAAGACAAAAGCAGTTGTAGACTCATTACAAGTCATATTTTCCATTTAAAGTTATTTTACCACTTTAGCAGTATACTTAGAATATGATAAAAATAACGCTAAACACTTTACAAACCCAAAAACACAAGTGTCCTAATTTTATTTTTTATTTGGCATTATTAAAATGGTATGGGCAGTGGTAAACCAAAGAAACGAGTAATTATTATTAATGTTCGTTAATTAAGTAACATATTTATAGTCTTTCCAAGCAATTTTGCCTTTCGGTTACTGCACTTGGTTTCTCTATTTGGTTCTTCGTTCGGGGTTAAGCCTCTTGGCGATGTGCGTATTCTGTGATCGTGAAGTAATGGATAGGTTTTAAGGTTATCGTGGCAATAGGAAAGTCATCGAATAATTATAAATCTAGAAAAAAGTGGTTATATAAATATACTGGTATATATAATATATATATATATATATATATATATATATATATATATATATATATGTGTGTGTGTGTACACCCACACACACACACACACACATATATATATATATATATATATATATATATATATATATATATATATATATATACATATATATATATATATATATATATATATATATATATATATATCATAAATATACAACGTGTTAGTGGTCTTTTTCAGAACGTGTATATTGTGAAATTTCCCAGGAATTCTATTTAAGCTGGAGGAGGATTATTCTCTGAACCTGACGTTTGTTTCATAACTTTACCTCTCCCTTTAAACTACGTTGGACCTTTCATTCCCATTTCCCCATCTCTTCTCCCCATGCGCTTAGTAACATTCCATTTTTTCGTATCCCTCTACTTGCAATTTATCTACCGTTTAACAAAGCGTGTTTTTTTTTTTTTTTTTTTTTTTTTTTTTTTAAGCTACAAATGCAGTCATTAGCCACTTTTTCTCTGTCTGTACTTTGATCACGTTCATCGATTCTGCTTTGGGGAAAATTTAATTCGTCCTTCGATTAAAAACAAAACAACTCTTTGAATTACTTATCTGTTTGGTATAAATGTGATGTGGCAGCCTGTAGGGTGCTACGTTACTGTCTGAGAGAAGGAAGACGCAAAGTAACATGAAAGGAACTTGAAGAACTCTAACTACTTCTTACCTAAATAAGAAGTAGTCGAGTTCTTTAAGCTAATGCCCGAAAGTTCCTTTTTACATGTTACGGAACTTTATATCTTCCTTCTCTCGGACAGTAACGTAGCACCCTATAAACCGCCACATCACATTTATACCAGTTTTTCTAACAAATGGTTGCAGAATGATATCAGTTGAGGGCTTGAAATGATTAGTCTCTCTCTCTCTCTCTCTCTCTCTCTCTCTCTCTCTCTCTCTCTCTCTCTGTTGTAGATGAATATCAGTTTAGATGAAAGAGAACTCACTCGACTCATGTTGTTTCTCTCTCTCTCATGTGCGTGAATTCTGTTTATAAGTAAATAACTGAAATGAAGTCGTCGACACCAGCTCGCTCTCTCTCTCTCTCTCTCTCTCTCTCTCTCTCTCTCTCTCTCTCTCTCTCTCTCTCTCTCTCTCTCTCTCCACACACACACACACACACACACACACACACACACACAGCACACATGGGTAAATATTAGTTCAGACCAAAGGAAATTCACCCATAACTAAATAAATAAAATGTAATCGGCACCATTCTCTCTCTCTCTCTCTCTCTCTCTCTCTCTCTCTCTCTCTCTCTCTCTCACACACGGGTTGGTAATACTTGCGACAGTATGAATAGGATTCAGTCGTAGGCACCCTTATCATTAATTCTATTCACCTTTTATCTCTCCGAATCTGGTTCAAAACAGAACAGCAGTTTCTAGGGAAAGAGATCTTGAGGCTTCAGATCTAGATATATCACGTAAAATTCTATTAGACCTAACATGCCTCGGCTGGAAATTGATAAATCCAGCTCTGGAAATGTACTCTCTCTCTCTCTCTCTCTCTCTCTCTCTCTCTCTCTCTCTCTCTCTCTCTCTCTCTCTCTCTCTCTCTCTCTCTCTTGTAATTCCAAAGTCTTGTGTATCTCAGCTTAATTAGAGTAATAGAAAGTACGGTGAAATTCAGTGCATACGGAGGGCAGTTTCTCAAGTTAATAATAAATATAAAATTCCTTGGTGGTTTTAGATAGAAGGGATCTCTCTCTCTCTCTCTCTCTCTCTCTCTCCTCTCTCTCTCTCTCTCTCTCAGTAATATTCCTAAATGTGTGTATGGCAATTTAGAAGAGGCCAGGAAGAACTCAGAACAATTATGGATACAATATTAGAAATTAATGAGGAGAAATAGATCGGGGCAAGGACAGGCAGCTGCGCTCTACTTCTTCAGATTATGCAGCTGTGACAGAGAGCTGTTCAGCCATTTGTTCAGCACACCTTGCCTGCTGATTTACGTGGAATCTTAATCGTTTAATTTGAAGCGCACCATTGAACATCATTTTATTGTTCCAGTATCTCTCGGTTGTCAGGTCAGGATTGTACTGCGATTCAGTCTAGTCCTTTTCTCTTATAATTGTGGGTAACTCATTAAGGAGCCGTTGTATTAAAGGTAGGATCTTTCTTACGGCCAAAAGTTTCGTTTGGTTACATCAGAACATTTTCAAATTTGGTAAAATGTCTTCGACAACAACTTCTAAAGTGGTACATACATACATACATACTATATTACATATATATATATATATATAGATATTATTAATTATATATAATATATATATATATATATATATAACAGAAATACTAAACCCATCAATATTCAGATTAATATTACGAAATGTTCATCTAAAATCTACTATACCAGACTGGAAAGTTGAAAGTTGGCCAGACTTGAAAACCTTCGGTCTAAGGGTACTGAAGCTCCATTACGAGAATATCGAATACTTTTCATGGTTGTATACAGTAGACCTTTTGATATAGGCTGACAATACCTTTATTCTTTCCTGTTTTTACTCCCTTCAGCGAAAGTGACATAACATAAAGAAGTCTCGTGTTTAATAGGTGTTTTACAAGTATACAACAGTTTCCAGGTGCGATATATATTTTACCAGATTTCTGTATAACTTTGAATTTAACGAAGATTCACATAAGAGAAACCATAACTATTGGAGTAGTCAGAGTCACAATTTCAACTCATTCGATAAAGAAAAAAAAAAAAAATTAGACCCACCGAAGACTGTCACTTTATATTTAATGGTAAATATTTTACCCATTTCGGAGATTATTCCAAGAGAAATGGCTAGGGTACAATCATGGAAAATGTGTTATCATCACAAAATAAAAGGAATAACTCCTTGTAGTAAAGCTGACGGCCGTGTTTGCATTTTTCTGTATTTTATTATTATCCCGGTTGATTCGCCTTATACCTTTACGTTTATATTTATCTCAGCCTTGCTTTATTTATTCAACGCTGCACTCTGCATTGTTGAAAAAACGCTTACGAAGGAACAAATGCATGCATAAATATAGTATTTAAAAATCATAAGAAGAATTTTACGTATACGAATGTGTGTTTGTGTATTTAAGATATACACGCACACACCCATATATATATATATATATATATAATATATATATATTATATATATAATATAATTATATATATAGTATATATATTATATTATTTATCTATATATATCATAGTATATATATATATAATATAACATATATAATATATATTATATAATTTAGAGATAGATAGATAGGTAGAGTAAGATAAAAATATAATATATATATATACATATATATATATATATTATAAATATACTATACTATATAATAATATTATATATATATACATACACACACACACACACGCACACATGTACCTTGTGATTTGCTCCTAACCACAGGACATGTTTTCAGATTATTAAAATGTACGCTTCATTACAGTGATGCCGTGGTGGAGGAAGACACTCAAAATCTTCTGAGACTTCCGTCGTTCAACAACTGGGCCTGGGAGGACTGGGAGATTCTCCTCCTCATCCAGCACATGTGAGTAGCACCAGTCACTTTCGTCGTCATATGTAAATGCTCTCTCTCTCTCTCTCTCTCTCTCTCTCTTCTCTCTCTCTCTCTCAGATGTCTGACTCTCAGCTTTGAAGGTATACTGCTCTCTCTCTCTCTCTCTCTCTCAGATGTCTGACTCTCAGCTTTTGAAGGTATACTGCTCTTCTCTCTCTCTCTCTCTCTCTCTCTCTCTCTCTCTCTCAGTGAAATGCCTGACTTCTACCCTCCACTGGAGGTATGCTGTTTTTTTATTCCTCTTCAAAAACATGTATTCCCAAGTACTCAGTTTTATTTCAGCGAGACGCCTTTCGTTAAATTTACAGGTAGGTCATTCGAGCGGAAGGTATCCCGTCACCAAATATGGTTCCTTCACAATTGCTGACGTCAAGTTCAGTGTTTTCGACTCACGAATACCGAAATTTATCGCCATTTCATCATGATGAACGTATATGTGTTGCGTCGTATCCTTACTGTCTACCAGTATTCCCGTCAGACAGCTTATCTCGGGTGATACACTTGGGATAATGTCATAGCAACTGTTACTTTCAGCGCTTATTTGTTTTTAAACGTCAATTATTTATATATATTTTTGTGCATAGTCTTTCGTTGTTATTTCAGCTTGATCATCGTACTTTTACCATCTTTCTCAGCTAGCATTCAGTTTTATAGAACCTCGTGATGACTGATCGTAGGTTGAAATGATTATTTTTCAAATAGTACTGAAAGGTGAAATTTAGCTTTTTTTTCTCGTTTTTTTCCCTTTCCACTAGACGTGAAGATTTCTAAAGGAAGCAAACCAATGTCAGTCTCTATTTTTGACCACCAAATGCCAGGTGACTTCGATCGAAACATCCTATGGATTTGAAAGCAGATTTCCAATGTACTAGAATCACTCAAGTCATGTACATTGTGTGTCTTCCTGTTGCCATTTCCCCTTCAGTCAACGAACACACTTGAATGGTGCAGAAGCCATTTTATCAGAACTGCAAAAGGAAGGAAGTTTTTTTTTTTTTTTTTTGTCCGAGTCCTCCACAACATCCAACTGTTTACAAACTGTTCTCGAACAAATGTTTGTAGGAAAAGTTTCAGGGGCGTGTGTGGGCGAGGCTTCTGGGGGAGTACCAAGCCCATTTCTAAAATGGTTCGTCACTGCGTTCACTTTTTGCGGCCTTTTTTTTATTATTTTATTCGACTCTTGTTGAGTTATTTTAAAGGGGTCGTAGTGTTGATCGATTTGCATATAGAACTGTTTTCTCCATTATTGCAGGGGTTCTTCGTGCAGTAAAGGAACATATTATTATTATTATTATTATTATTGCTGCTGCTGTTTTTGTGTCGTTCATTCTTTGCAATCATAATGCTTTGCATAAACGCTTTTTATTTGTTAGGTCTCTCCATTTAAATAAAAAACATATTTCATTTTCCAAAATATATACTACATTGCATGGCATTATCTGTTGAATATAAAAAAAGTGCAGACTCAAAAATACCGACGTAGGAGGCGGTATTTATTATTACTTCCACCATGCAAACGTCACCTTGCATAGTTGTTAATAGATTAAGTTGGCCATAATGTTAACTGCCGTCTTCACCTTACCCTCCTGAAATGAACCTTTATATCTGGTGATAGAAATCCATTTCTCGATATAATGTGGTTCGTATCCCACAATAAGCTGTAGGTCCCGTTGCTTGGTTCCTAGCCACGTAAAAATATCTAATCCTTCGGGCCAGCCCTAGAAGAGCTGTTAATCAGCTCAGTGGTCTGGTTAAACAAAGATATACTTAACTTTTTCCTGAAATGAACCAAGAATTACCATCCATGATGAATTTGTCTCTTGGAGGTTTGTATTGGTTTGTGATTATCCTCATTTAATAATCGCGCGCTCCCTAGTGTGTGTAAGGTATTCTTGGAGGAGGGAAAGATTCCAGAAGCCGGGAGAAAGGTGGTGAAAGTGAAGTTTGAAAAGAAGACTCCCAAGATGTGGAAAGTGAACTTTCTCCGTTGGAATGAAAAGAGAACAAAAGATAAAATGGAAAAATTTAAAGCAAGTAAAGTCTTTTATGTAAGAATTTGATAAACTTATAATGTACTCAAGTTCTTGTATAATTTACATCGCTTGGTGTAAAATTTACCTGTATTTTCTTTGAAGTGAAAAAGAATGTGTCAAGAGGAAAGACTTTCTTGAGAAGGTTACAGTTATGCCAAAGTTTGCCCATTATAACATCGGAAGTTGGTGTTCGTTCATTGTTTTCTGCCCTTCTTAGGACTCATCTTGAGGGAAAGTTAGTTTTTGCTGGCGTTAATTAAGAGTATTCTCTCTCTCTCTCTCTCTCTCTCTCTCTCTCTCTCTCTCTCTCTCTCTCTCTCTCTCTCTCTCTCTCTCTCAGAGGTGTAGGATGCTCGAACCGGATGAGACGGTCAATATGCGAGCGTTCCTTGAAATCTAACATCCTTTTGTCAACCTAAGCAGTGAATTATATACTTAACTGTTAGTCGACCGTTGTGGGTTGAAGCCATAGATATATTTGAGAGGCAGATTGTCCTCTAAACAAACGTTATTTGAGATGAACGATTTCTCCTCTTTGATTATTAACTTGGCTTTTATACAATAGGACATTTATTCTTCTCTTCCATCCTTAAAGAACCTGTCTTGTCATAAAATCAAGACACCTTTGAGACCAACTTTTACCTTCTGAAGGAGGTAACTGCCCACTCTGGTTTTCAACACTATTTATAAAATATTTGGTAATACTTGATGGTCCATCCATTCAGGCACTCAAATCTAGGTTGATGGGACTTTATAAGACATCTGAAACTGTATTTCCGAGTTGTTTGAAATATTAAAGTCTCTGGTATTGTTGCTTTAAAATTTAACCTTCCAACTAGAATAGATTTCAGAGGAAGATGTAGTACTTCACGTCAAGGTCTCACATTGTGATGAGCTAATTGGCCATTAGTTCTTTCTTGGCATGTTTTGGCTGTGAAGAGTTCATTGTCTTCCTCTTCCCCTTGATTGAAAAAAAAAGCCTTCTGGAAAGGGATTAGGACAAAATTCCTTATTATGGGATTTCTGGAATCTTCCAATACAAGCCTAAATACAACGGTGTTCTTTGTCGTATTCTTCAGAAGTCGTTTTAATGCTGAACGAAAGAGAGAGAGAGAGAGAGAGAGAGAGAGAGAGAGAGAGAGAGAGAGAGAGAGAAGGAAGTCATCATGCTACGTATATATAAGGATAGTGCCGCGTCGCAGGTAATGTTTTGGGGGTGGGGGGAATATTTCCCACAACATTAGAATTCATATTTCCGTAGTTTATGCTTTTTTAAACAAGGGTGCGCTGAATGAAAGAGAAATTTGCATTTAATGATGTGCATGAAATAAAGGTTTACATTTTTACAGACTTGACTGAATATGTTTCTTCATTTTTTTATATTTATCCTCAGACTCGCGTAAGATAGAGTGTAATAGTTAAGAATTGAATGATACACTCCTATCATGGGCACGTCTCCTCGTATTCATTTTTCATTTGATGTAGATGAAAGGTTACATGAAGTAAAACATCAGTTTTACCCATAAAAGTTTCTTGGCAGGCTGCTATTAACTTGAGATGTAATAATAATAATAATATTAATCATCATCATCATCATCATCATAATAGCAATGATGATAATAATTCTCAGTATACATGTTTAGCTTATATTTCACTTCTCTAATTTACAAAGAGAAAATCGTAACACAGAAGATGCAGGTCTTGAGAATTTGTTTTATTAAAAGTCGTAAATAACTCAGTACTTTCACGTCGATTATCGTAGTCCATCTCCCTTAACGCTTTCAGTGATTAAATAAATTCAAGCCACTTTCAAAATACGTTTTTGACAATGCAACCAATTTTTAATTTTCTGTCCATGTGCCCCCAGATCATAAAAACTACTGAGGCTAGAGAGCTGCAAATTACTGTGTTGATCATCCATCTTCCAACCATCAAACATACCAAATTGCAGCCCTCTAGCCTCAGTAGTTTTTATCTTATTTAAGGTTAAAGTTAGCCATAATCGTGCGTCATCTTTATCATCTGCTCTCTGTTTCAGGTATAATGACCTCGGACTCACGACCAAGTTCGGCATCGAAACGGAGGTGCTCCGGAACTTTCTCTGTCGGGTGTACCACTGCTACAACCAGGTTCCTTTCCACAACTTCCAGCACGCGTTCTGCGTCTCCCAGATGGTATTATATATTGTTCTTTTTTCTTTTCTTTTTCTTTTTTATTTATTTGTGTCTTTCGCCAGACTGGAAGAAGTGAAGTAAATTGTATCGGGTATGAAAGAAGTACAAATGATTGTTTGTATCCTACTGATTCCTTCTCTCTCTCTCTCTCTCTCTCTCTCTCTCTCTCTCTCTCCTCTCTCTCTCTCTCTCTCATTTCCATGCTGAGGTTGCCTCTTCTCTCTAACTTGAAGCGCTGGTTCTGTTCTATGCGATTCTAATCGAATATTAATATATATATATTAATATAATATATCTATATATATATATATATATATATATATATATATATATATATATATATATATCTATATACATATATATATGTGTGTGTGTGTGTGTGTGTAAACGGCATGCTGGAAATGACAATGCCTTAATATCCAAAAAGCAGGAGGCCGTTTGCAACGCAGGTATGAATGAAATAGCGTAATTCTGTTGAAAATTTGTGCACAGGAACTTCATCTACCATTCAGCTGTTAAGAGTACGAATGCATAATGCTATATATATATATATATATATATATATATATATATATATATATATATATATATCTTACCTCCCCCTTTTTGTTAAACTACACAAATCATAAACCCTTACCTGTCGTCAATGGTGCCCTCTGTCTGCAACTATGTCGTTAGGTTATTAAGTTTCGTAAGTATAAAAATATACTATTTATTACCCAAAGCAGTTGAATATAAAATAGAACAAAATGATTAACAAGTCATAATGACAGAAAACCCAAATCTGCCCATAAAGGAACCAGTAAGTTAATATTCTACCCTCCTGACTAAGAATTCACTCCCAGACCCAAAATGTCAATAAGTTCATCATATTAGTCAGGTTAGAGATTCCCGTCTCTAAATTAGCCATGGAATAGGACCCATCTGTAATAAAGATAATAATGGATAAAAGATACACTTCACACATCACTCTTTTCAAAGTATTCACGTAAAGAGAGTATTTCACACTTCTCTCTCTTTTTCAAAGGTAACGGTTTTCTAAGTCTTTACAAAATATGTCCTACCTTTACGATGGGGCTTTCTCTCCAGACACTCGGCGTGTACCACCTGACCTCTTAGTGTTCACCGCAAAGAATGTCACTTTCGCAAGTGCCTTGGATTATTAGGCCTGTAGCATCCGTTCAAATGAATGTACATGCCTAACGACAGGGTGAGTGATCTCTCGGTTAAACTGCTTGCGTATTCGAATTCATTTCACTCAAGTAAGCTGCCCCCACAGCTCAGCCTGTCTCCAAGCAAGACATGATATGTGATTTCACTTAACATTACACACTTGTAAGATATATATAATTATATATATCTATATATATATATATTATCTTATTATTAATATATTATATATATATAGTTAAGTATTGTTTATTCAAGACAAAGATACCAAAGAAAGGTGACATGACTTAATGTGATAAGCATAGAAGCATCTCACGAAAATATTCCATATTATCCTCAGCGTGCCTGCAAAAGAAACTGATAAAATGCTTAGACGCGAATAAGGTGGTTTTGAGGAGAGAATGGATTTACATTACACAGGTTAATATTTTCGTTAAGGCATATTGTGCAGCATGCATGCAATTTATGAATCTCCTGTTTGTTTCTGCTGTTGTTGAACAATTACGAGGTTTATACTGTATTTGAAGATCAAACATTAGGAAGAGCGAAAACGTACCACTGAATTTCCTGAAGTACGGTCTTAATTTGCTTATGACAGAAGTTTATATATATAGTAGCGTTCTCCAGGTCTTCTGTTTTTGAAGTTTATGCAAGTGGGTGGCTATGCCAGCAATGTGCGCATTTTTTTATAGCATGAATTTCATATCCAAGTGTTTTGAAAATGAAACTTTAGTAAATTCACATCAATTGGTTGTTGATAAGCCAGTCACAAGGCTGGAAACTCTCAGTCTCTCGAGAGAGTTCACATGGGTAGGATCTATGTTCCACCTCTCCTGAGATATACTTCTTTCAGGAGAGGTGGAATATACATCGTGCCTGCGTGAACTCTCGAAAGAGACTGAGAGTTTCCAGCCCTGTGAGTGGCTTATCAACAGCCAATCAGTAGCGTCGTTAGGGACTGGCTAGACATCAAATGCACGGTTGATGTTAATTTACTATAGTAATGCTTATGATTTTGAGCACTGCAGTTGGCAGTTCAAGTTCAGTATATCCTTGATTGAATAGTCATATACAACGACCCAGCATTTACCCATTTCCTCTTTAAACAGTTATTACTCTCTCGGCAATTATTGCTCCTCCGATGTGTTTACCTGGGCGTTGGACATTTTGAAATGGAATGGCTAAATTTGGGCCACATGTCTGATGCGCGCGCTTACCTGAGAGAAACAGGAAGGGGTTAGTGGGCCGTGAGAGCCCGCAGATAATATCGATTTTTTTGGGGACGCAAGCGATGAGGGGGACTCCCGAATATGGCAGGAAGAAGTCGCCTCCTTTCGAAAGCGATGTCACTTGCGGTGTTGGAGGTCATTCAATTCAATTCGAGCAGTAATGTCGGCAATGATATCCCGGTGTCTTGTAGAGGTTATGTAGGATGTAGTCAGGCGTCTCGAAATGAGACATTTAAATTAAACTCATTTCACGTTTACTGAGGAATCGAACCATGTTTGTGACGTTCATTGCACGTTCGGTTCTGTTAAGTCCACCTTTAAAGTCAGTCAGCAGCATATTATAATCATTTTGGAATTGATGATTCATAACGAAGTTATTTCGAGTTACATCAGTTTGCGCGTGTAATCACTGTTGGGTCTGCAGTCGCCACAAATGTTATCTAATCGTGTCAGACCTGACGTCACTGTGAAAATTAAGTTGAATTAAATGAAGAATGATCCCAGACGTCTATAGAAAAGGAATGGCGTACTTCAGGGAATTCAGTGAATTGTAGTGAAAGGGATCATGTAAAGAAGAAGAAAAGTGAATATCGTTTTTGTAAGTAAAGGGTGAGACGCCTAAGATCATGAAAAGACTGGAATAAAAATGGCTGCTAGATAACTTCATGGGTACTAATTGCTTCATCCTTGACACTGGTTTCCAGTCAGCAAAACTGTTACTGACAGACTTTCATTGATAAGCTCCTAACTGCGGGTTCTTGATCAGCGAACGCACGCATTGAGGTCAGCTCAGGACTTGGGTGGGTGACCAGCAAGAAAAACAAGTTGCATGGCTAGGCGGTGTAGTCGCCCGGATATCCCGTTCTGCAATTTGATTTCATTCATGAGACGTCACAGCGCTTCTTGTCCTTTTTCATTCAGGTTTAACATGAACGTTATACGCATTACAGACAGACTGTTTTTCCGATGCAGAATTAGTTGAGCAATCTCTATTATTGACTGAGTCCTCTTAGCAACTGCAGGAGAATCCCCACTGAAATATGGAGTGTCTTCGTACCAACTGTTTCTTTCAAAAGGTTCCATGTTTTCACGGTTCCATATTTTCAAGGTTCAATATTTTTACGTGTACATTGACTTAGCCGTTTTCATAACATTATATATTGCTCTTAGTCATCCTCCCACCTTGTCTATTTCCTATCGGTATTATTTCATTTATGGATATTATCCTTTATACCGTCCAATCTCTGCCAATTCTCTTACTCCAAGATACTTCTTCCAAATGATAAATTAATTACCAAAGGCAGCTCACAGTTCCTAGTACTCAAGAGATATAGGAGGAGGTCTTCATAAGTAGCACACGCAAGTAGCTGTTATTACCGTTAATTAAACCGTAGTACCAAGGGCAATAAAATGTAACATTTTGCACATATGTTCAGTATCCTGTCAATGATGTAAATCAGTGCGTGGCTGAATTCACATTAGCTGTCACTCACACCGAATTCCCAAAGTCTGGGGCAAGTTTCAGTAATCGTTTTTAAAGGTAACATCGACTCTTTTTCTATTCAGTCTTTGGGCGAGCATGGTGGAATGGGAGGGTGCAGTGGCGGATTTAGAAATCTTTCGTTGGGGGTGGGGGAAGCACTCAGGATTATCATATATAAATTTATATATAAAGCATAAAGCTTGTATGGTACATATGTGTACACACAGTAGTAGTAATCGTTGTTGCTGTTGAAATAATCATTAACTAAGCAAATGCCTGCCTCTAATAATGATTTATTGAAAGAAAACAATCCTCTATTATTCATATCCATGGGGGCACGTGACCAGGTGGCCCCCCCTCTCCCCTTTCCTTAAATCCGCCACTAGAGAGTGGGGTAGGGGGAAGGTTAGTGTGAAGAAGTATTGTCTTCCCTTTAGGCCGTAACACTTCGAGTGAAATTGAAACTAGGGTATCTGCCATTCGCCTGGGCAATTGAACAGGCCCAGTGATGCTTAGCTTGACCGATCGAGAAACCGGCGATGTGGCAAACATCTTGTCGCCTGACATTCATTGAAGAGCTACCATCCACGTACGCATCAAAGCCAGTCGCTCTAACGTCAGTGGTCGGAATAGCCAGCGATATAGGAAACGTGCCGTAGCCGTTTGACTAGAGTAGATGAATTCAAAACCGTTGTCAGCGAGACCTTAGATTAAAGAAGTATATTCCAGGTGTATTTTTATACCGCTCTCTTATAAGGTGCAAAAAGTCTATTAAAATGTCGTTTTATGACATTTTTTAATCGGACGAAAACGGATACAAGGTACATATTAAGTGGTCGGTTTCAAAGTAAAATTACTTCTTATTTCAGCCTTATATATATATATATATATATATATATATATATATATATATATATATATATATATATATATATATATATATATATATATATATATATATATATATATATATATATATATATATATATATATATATATATATATATATATATATCTATATATATATATATATATATATATATATATATATATATATATATATATATATTATATGTTTGATTGTTGTTTATGATACAGTGAGATAGATAATAGCATAATTAAGATATGGAAATTTAATGTGTGTGTATATATATATATATATATATACTATATATATATATATATATATATATATATATATATATATATATATATGTTTGATTGTTGTTTTATGATACAGTAAGATAGATAATAGCATAATTAAGATATGGAGATTTATTGTGTGTATATATATATATATATATATATATATATATATATATATATATATAGATATATATATATATATATATAATAAAATGAAAGTGTTTTTTTGTTTATATAGGGTTGACAGTCTAGACTCAGACCTTAACAGAACAGAGGCAAGCCAAACGGAAAGAGATTCGAGTGGTTAATTCGACAGAGGAGACAAAATCATTGTAGATTTTAAAAATGCCGTTTCTAAGGAAGGTCATAAAATGCGCCTCTCTGATCTTCCAGATGTACGGGATGGTGTGCAAGTGTGACCTGCAGAAGAGGCTGGGTGACCTGGATGTGCTCATCCTCATCACCTCCTGCGTGTGCCATGACCTTGACCATCCGGGCTTCAATAATATCTATCAGGTATAGTACATTTAGTTTCTCTCTCTCTCTCTCTCGCTCTTTTTTTTTCTTTTTTGTGGGGGGCGGGATTGAGCAGACATAAGCAAAATTTACAATTATTCAGCAAGGCCATTATTAGAAACCTCTCACCTTGTTGTCTTCTCAGCGTGTTGCAGCTCTCCTAAGTAATTTTATTTTGGACTTGTTGTTAAATATAGTTTATTCTCTTATTGTATGTTCCAAGTGTCAAACAATTTAAATTTGTTGTGTTTACTCCATTTAGGTTTATGGAGATGCTTTGAACGACATAATGAACATGGTTTGATAACTTTCATTTACGTACTGTTTGTAGTTCTTAAAATAGAATATATTCATAGCATCTTATATAAATATTGTCGGTATTTTCAATGTCATCATCAAGGAAAACCGCATTTATAAATGTAATTTCATCCCAAACGTGCCAACCTGTTGATCTATTGTTATGTCATGTATTTTTTGATGCTCCACCGTGCAGATGTGCACAGTCTTCATTACCATTGTATTTATAACACCTGATGCGAGATTCTGTGGTTTATTATATATATTTTCTTGTAACTTCTGATTTATCAGTCATTGCTTAGAGTTCCCCTTCTTTTGAATGAGGTTTGCAGCACTATTGTTCTTACAATTCGAATGATTATGTGGTTGACAATCAAAATAGGCGAGTGATGATTCATTTCAAAAGGTGAGGATGACCTCCAACAAGGAATGTGAAAGTAGAGCAGATGTATCCTGAAAGAAAAGTTAATGGGACTTGTGTTGAAGGGGATTTTCGCATAATCTCGTCTTCTATGCAGTATTCATCTTCCGTATGTCAATTTAGCAAATGAATACTTTAATGAGGGGATTAATTGACTGTAGTGATCGAACAATTGTATGTGACACAAAGGGGACTCCAAATTATTCACATGAATCAAACAAAAACTTCTTTTAGTTTTCTCCTGAAGATGTAACAGGAAACCCACAAGATTACTGAGTATAACTTGTTTACTTGTAAGTATTTAATAGTATTTTACTTAACACTCGAGTACTTTCAGGTCCTAAGGGCCACAGCTAGGGCCTGGAAGTACTCGAGTGTCAAGTGAAATGCTATGTAAATACTTACAAATAAATAAGGTATAACCAGTAATTTTGTGGGTTTCTTTTTCCATTATTCATATCAATATCATTTGCAAAAGTCTTTATTTCACACTCGGTGAAAGTACGATTATAGCTCATGCTTGTGCTTTTAGGTATTTATTCAGGAAAATGCCTTCAAGATTACTTACAAGATAATAAATGTATTCGTTGGGTTATGAGATAACTTTAGTTTGGTAAAATATGAAGACAGTGATTAGTGCTGATGTGTTTATTTATTTTTCAGATCAATGCCAAAACTGAGTTAGCATTACGGTATAATGACATTTCCCCTCTTGAGAACCACCATTGTTCAGTGGCCTTCACAGTGCTCGAAAGGAACGAATGCAACATTTTTAGGTAAGTCTATGATGAGTTTTGTTTACTAATACTTATTCAAATATACTTGCTCGTATACCCATGCAGTTGTTATGGTGGAAAATTGTACGTGGTCGTTTTGTCTTCAGGGTAAGAACCTTAACCTAGAAATGTCACCCGAGAGACATTAAGTATTTATACTACAAAATACCTCATACGGATTATTTCCATCTACATGAAATGACACAAATCGTTTTCAAAGTTGTCAGAATCCTGAACATTTTCAACTTAGAGTTTTTGAGATGTTAATACTGTTTAAGTAATGTAAACATATTATTATTATTATTTTTTTTTTTTTTTGCTCTATCACAGTCCTCCAATTCGACTGGGTGGTATTTATAATGTGGGGTTCCGGGTTGCATCCTGCCTCCTTAGGAGTCCATCACTTTTCTTACTATGTGCGCCGTTTCTAGGATCACACTCTTCTGCATGAGTCCTGGAGCTACTTCAGCATCTAGTTTTTCTAGATTCCTTTTCAGGGATCTTGGGATTGTGCCTAGTGCTCCTATGATTATGGGTACGATTTCCACTGGCATGTCCCATATCCTTCTTATTTCTATTTTCAGATCTTGATACTTATCCATTTTTTCCCTCTTTTTCTCTTCAACTCTGGTGTCCCATGGTATTGCGTCATCAATGAGTGATACTTTCTTCTTGACTTTGTCAATCAACGTCACGTCTGGTCTATTTGCACGTATCACCCTATCCGTTCTGATACCATAGTCCCAGACGATCTTTGCCTGATCGTTTTCTGTCACTCCCTCAGGTTGGTGCTCGTACCACTTATTACTGCAAGGTAGCTGATGTTTCTTGCACAGGCTCCAGTGGAGGGCTTTTGCCACTGAATCATGCCTCTTTTTGTACTGGTTCCGTGCAAGTGCCAGGCATTCGCTTGCTATGTGGTTTATGGTTTCATTTTTCGTATTGCACTTCCTACATATGGGAGAGATGTTATTTCCGTCTATCGTTCTTTGAACATATCTGGTTCTTAGGGCCTGATCTTGTGCCGCTGTTATCATTCCTTCAGTTTCCTTCTTAATTATTATTATTATTATTATTAATTATTATTATTATTATTATTATTATTATTATTATTATTATTATTATTATTATTATTATTATTTTGTAAAAGCAAGCCCTATCGGCATATCTGTTAAACTCAAGAATTAGTATTGTTCTTTTATATTATCATTTTATATTATGTTTTGAAATATTTCAGAACTACTTCTTTTAAATTACTATTCAGCTCTTAATCAGCTTCCTGATGTCGACTATGTTTCTGTAGGTTAAAGCCCATAAGTTGAGAATTTAATCATAGGTTACGGGATGCAGTTATTGAGTTCTAGTACTGTATTTGCAATCCTGGTTACTGTATTCCCATTACAGAAATGTGTCAGCAGAGGATTACAAAAAGATAAGGGAAGGAATGATACGTTGTATCCTAGCAACAGATATGGCTCGCCACAATGAGATTCTCTCTGATTTCCGTGAAATCATACCTGAATTTGATTTTAGTAACAGAGCCCACGTCAATCTGGTAAGCTACAATATTTTTTTTTCTTTACAATAAACCATTAGATGTTCTTTGTACCTGAGAGAAATCCACAAAACATGAGACCTATTAAAAAATCTATTTAATGTTAGCTTGTTCTGATTATGAAATATGTCACTTAGTTATGGTATGTGAAGACACGCTTCGAAGACATGCTAAATAATATATCATCAACATTTTAGTCAACACAATAATGAATTTGACTGATAATTTAAAACTTCATTGTCAATTCTGCATCACTTATCAAGTGGTAACCTTTTAAAATTAGGACACAGACAGGCTGTGCTTATATTGTGTTAAATTACATAATTCAAACAACTTAAGGTTTTGTCTATTTCCAGTTGTCTATGGTTCTGATAAAGGTGGCTGATATAAGCAATGAGGCTCGACCCCTAGATATTGCTGAACCTTGGCTGGAATGTCTCATGCAGGTAATCCTATGGTTGAAATTGTGTGTTGACTCTCTAGACCTCGTTATCTCTGTAATGATGAGTCAGATTATATATGATATCCTTTTTTTATTTATAGATGTAATGATATTTTTAAGAGACATTTCTTTTATACTTTTCCAGTCCAATATTAACCAAAGAACAACTCGTCTTGGATATTGCCATTGGAGTTGTTCACTGTTCTAGGGATTTTCTATTGAGTGCGTTAAGTTTAATTGCATTGCAATGATCATTAGGTAATGAATTCGTCGAGTGTTTTAATGCTGTGGATATATTTTGTAATTATTTCATAGATGAGGCACATAATAATTTATTAATTGTTGTTACATAATCTGAATAAATTCCATGTATTAGAACAGTAGGAAAGAAGGCTAGCAGCAGAAATGATGTCTTGACTGAAAAGTGGCACACAAGATATTTATATCCTCAATGTTAGAAAATGGCAACATAGTTTGATCATATGTTAATGTGTACTCTATAGTTCATAGTTAGTTTATTGGAAGAGGCTGTTGTGCATGAAGTAGCAAGGTTTCTTTAACACTTATACATTCTTTGATAGACTTTTGTTGGTTTGGCAAGTGGTCTTTGTGTTGGCATCACCCCCCGCCTCTCAAAAAATGGCCTAAGAATCTTTCCACAGTAGCCTCTTATTTTCAGGAATTCTTCAACCAGAGTGACTTGGAGAAGCTTGAGGGACTTCCAGTGTCACCTTTCATGGATCGAGAGAAGGTGACGAAACCTTCGTCGCAGTGCTCCTTCATTGGTTTTGTCCTGTTGCCTCTCTTTGAAGCACTTGGAAAAGTCTTGCCAGAGTTAGAGGTAAGCTAGTAGTTATCACAAGTTGTTCAAATCTTTTTCATCAGATTTGGAGTTGATTTATGAATATGACAATTGATCATAGCATGATATTGATATTTCTGTCTTTAGTTTTTATGATTATATGATTTTATGCTAAGTGTAAATACATTCAGTATATGTAGACTGCCAAGTAACAAAGAACTTTTACATCAAGGGAAGAACAAGTACTTAGTGGAGTGTAGTGGTTGAAGCAGAGGTTGTAGTTTTGATATATAGTGTTAACGGTAGCAGCGGTAGTATTAGTAGTAGGCCAGATGCAGTACTTAGAAAGAGGGTAATGATAGGACAATTATTTATGCTATTTTTGTAGCTTAAGCTGATAAAGATATGTTTACATGTTGTGTAAGAACAAACCGCATTCAAGCACGAGGTTTGACTTAATGATATTGCAGAAGGAGTTACAATTAGCTGAGCTTTCCTTAAAAGCAATACAGATATTTAAATTCTTGTTTGCTGATTGGATTTGTGGATTGTAGTCGTTTCTTTTTAAATTATTCTCTCATTTCATTAGGTCAGTAAATGTACACTTGGGGTAAAATATCCAGGATATGGAAAGTAGTAAAATTTATCTTTGATTTTGGTCGGTAAGTTTAAACTTGTTTCAAAGACAAACACAGAATGGTTTTTTTTACCGCACTTGGTCAGACGATGAAGTCCATTTACAATACAATGAAGACAGTTTACACTCTAATTATCCATCTCATCCCCAATGCCAAGAAACCCAGTAAAATATTTCATTTTTATAATGTAAATTCAAGTCTCAGACACATTTCCTTAGGATTTTAAAATATCACGTTACGTCAACGAATTTAGATAAAGATTTAAACCATTGGTAAGCCTTGATCCCTTTCTTAAGATTTTTTTACCTAGTGATCTGGGCAACTGCTTGATAAATAATACATATAGGTTAACATACTTCCACTCTAACCCCTCTTTTACATGAATAAAATGGTGTGTAGTCTGTCTTACATTAAACTAATCGAGTTTCCTCTGAGTGGATACAATGGGAAAGAGTCATTTAGAATATCAGAAATATTTTTAGATTATAATGTCAGTCATGAAATGCTGCATATGAATAAGAATGCTGACTATGGAATGAAAGTAAAAGTAACCAAGAAATAATCTTGAAAACACTTTTTTCATTCTTATCTTAATTTTATGAAATAAAAAAAGGGTTGCAGATTGAATCTGTATTGTGTATCTGTATTTGATTGTATTTTTGGTTTATTTATAGGAACTGATTATTCAGCCTGTGAAGTTTGCCTTGGACCATTACCGCAGACTCAACGAAGCTACAAAAAAGGCTTCAGATGAAATAGAAATACCTGAAGTAATAGAAGAGGAAGAGCAACCAGAGAGACCTACTAGTCAGTTATCTGTGGAAAATTCTAAAAGAATCATACAAAAAACGGAGAGTTCTCTGAGCTTGAAAAGTCGAGCATCTTCTCGCGGATCATTCTATCGTTCCAGTACAATAGACTGTGGAGAAATGGATCTGGAAGATGTTGATTTGACAGAGACAGAAGTTGAAGTGAGTGAAAGGACTTCCCGCTTTAAAATCGCCACTGATGTCCATAAATCACAGTCAAGAAGAAACAGTGCAGAACGTCGAAATAGTGTGGGAGGGAGGTCAAGTTGTGAACGAACTGTTTCCCCCAAATCTCTCGAGGATCGTCTTCTTCCACATGTGGAGGCAGAAGCAGATGAGGAGAATTCTGGGAAAAGTGAAAAAGAATCTTCTCTTTTGTCACGCCTAAAGACATTCTCAGAGCGCTTATCTTCCAGTGACAGGGATAAAAGCGCAAATGGCTCTGCACCTTTTGGGAAAGGAAGCACAAGGTATAAGCAAGGGACTATTCAGGGGGTGCTCAAACGAAGTAGAAGTAAGTCAGAACCTGATAAGGGTCGTTCTAATAGAACGTTTCATTTATCAAGGCCTAGAATTAGTTTTGGAATCAGTACTCAGAAACCACAAAGTGAAGAAAACATGTTGAGTGTTGGTGAAAAACAATCACCCAAGGGAAAATGCAGAGGTGCTGCTACAAGTGACATAATCTCTCCACTGGAAATCAAAACTTCTACCTCTTTCGAACTCTTGGAACCAAAGAGAAAGCAGTTCATGTGCTCTGATGCTCAGCCATCACCTACGCTGTCTGAAAAAAGTGCATTATCTTCCTCTAACTCAATCCTCAAGCACAAAGGGTTCAGTCTCTCGCTAGACGTTCTTCCACGAAAAAATGGTCGCTCAAGAAAATCGGGCCGAGGAGACATAACCACTCCAGAAAACACTCCATCTGGTTCTCAGGATGACCTTCTTACGGACAGCGTAGAGGCAAAGCCAGATAGTTCCACGAAACAAAACCAACAACCCATGCTCAACAGAACGAAAGGCTTTAAGCCTTTAGTTTACCTTGAATCTCCTAAAATCATTAAAAAGAAAAATGAATCAGCAAGGTCTCTCATTTTCAAATCATTTTCGTTCAGAAAAAAATCTCCTGCTAAAGATGACGGACTGAAGCACAAAAATAGTGACTCCCAAGGTACAAGTGAAGATAAGTTATGACGTGTAGTAACTTGTTCATGCATTTGAAAGTTTATTTAAGTACTACATTTTCTTTTCTTTTTTTATTTTTGTGTTGCCACTGGGAAGTTGTATCATAGTACATATCAAGACCTCTTATGTTTATGGTTGAGTGAGTCTTCCACAGTGAAACATTTTTTGAGAAAAAGTACTTAAATATGCATTCAGATCCTTGGAAGATATATATTGATATTAATTGCCTCGGTAATATTTACTGAGAAGATTGGCCATTCAAGCTCATATGTGAGACATCTTACTCTGTAGGAGCTGATTTTGCCACTCATACCTCAGGAATTTATGTTGCATTTTAAAGGTACAGCCTTGCTGTAGTTGATGTATTATTTGGATGAGTATACATCAAGTATGTACAAAGTATTGTTGCTGTATTTTCAGAATGCACTCTTAGTAAATCATGACTATCAAATGTATTCCAAGATATAGAAAAAATAAAGGTTTTTATTTTTTAGTTAAAACTTGTCAACAAAAGCTGATGGTCTGTGCAGTCAATCTGTCTGGCTATTAATTGTGAGAAACAAGTGTAAAGCATACAGCCATGACTCCCATAAATGAGACCATGCCATTTTACTGTAGCTAGGACCTACGTTTACCTATGAATGTGCCAAAAAAGTATCATAACTACCTAATATTTATCAGTATTTTTCCAAAACTTTTGGATGCATTGTACGTTGTATATGTGGATATGATACTAGAGTAGGAGGGTTTTTGTAAGTACCTTCATAAAGAATCCTCTGGAATCAGGACCTATGTGTTAGTAAACCTAGATTTTTTCCAGCATGTTATCATTCATATTGAAATTTGAAGATGATATTTTTATCAAAGCAAAATGTAAATAACCCAGATAAATCTTGTTTTACAATACTTTATTTTCTGTACCAAAGATTAAATGAGGCTGACTTTCTTGTCTTGTGTTGTGAATGGAAACCACCACAGGATTTAGTGTTACCTGTTACGTAGATGCTTTGCTGGTATGAAATTAGAAAATGTAATAAGCTGTACAGGATGTTGTCACGACATAAGAAAAAAAAAACAATTGCGTTGGGCGGAAATTAATACCTAATACTGTACCAACATACTGTAAGCTGAATGTCACTACCAAACCTTTAAAATTAGTACAGTTAATATGTTGTGCCAGAATGCTTAAGACTGATCCCTTATGATAACTTCTGCTTCAGTATATACTGTTTTTGAAAATATAGTTGCTTTGCATCCTAAAGATGAAGATTCAAAGTAATGTTTTGTAAAGCAATTGGAAGATGGCCATATTACACACAGACAAACGAATATTTAAGCATACGAGCTGTAAAAATTACAAGCTGTAATTTCCATGCATATGCTATGTAGAACAGAGTACACATGCACTTGCTCAATGATCCTTGCTCGGCCACAGCATTCACTCATAGCATAAAAAAGCAAACTGTGATTTCCAAGCATAAAAAAAAAATTCTACTGTTTTCCCTTTAAAGAGTAATGGTTGTTTTAACTTAATGTATGACTAATATACTAGTCACATTCTAGGTTGTATAGACTGTTCCTTTTTATGTTTTGGATTGAAATTGCCATCACTGAAAGTTTATCTATATGTGTAAGTGTATAGTATATAAGAATACTCAAGATAGTTACTGAACTGTTATTTGTAGTAATTTAATTAATGTTCTGTTGAAGGATAGCATTTTGTTGCAGAGATGAATGTTTGCTTTAAAGAAGTTCTTATGTGTCATGAAGAGAATGTACACAATTCCTTCTAGCTATGCTGCAAAATAGCAGAAACCATTTCAGAATGTAGAAATGTTGAGTAAGTCTCCTGTGGTGTCCTATCATAATACAATGAATATACTGAGCCCTTGACTTGTAAGCGAACTAGCTAAGGCCTTTGCTAATCATAGCTCGAATTTGTACACTATTGCTGCCTGAAACTGACATAACTTAAAATAACACGCCACAGAGCTGCCTATAAATACTGCATTTGTAAGTTCACACCAACGTGGAATGTATTGTCAATATGAGTTGCAGTTCAAATTATACATTGGTTTCAAAAGGTTGTGCTAAAAATGTTAAGACTGTGATAAAAGGCAAAAACAATGAAATAGCAAGTCCTTAGCTAGAAAAAAAAATTGGCAAGAAATTAAGTCTCACTATTTTCTATGACTAAAATGTACCCTTATATATTGTACAGCTGTGTAAAGAATATATAATTTATGTTTTCTTATCAGTTGTCTTAACTTTCCTGGTAATGGTAATGTAAACGATGCTCTTGTACATTTAGTATGGAATGTGCATTATTTCTCCAGTTGCCCTATGATATTTTGTAATGTTCTACAATACTTCATTTCATTTCATTTGTCATACTGTTATGTATATATACTTTCCCAATAGGGAGTTTTCATGAAAAACCCCTAGTGCCCTACCTCAGGAGGTAACACATTGCACCCATTTTTCTGAACAGCTCTCTGCAAATGGGGCCTATTTACAGTGTGTATACAGTAGAGCACTGTAGATATTATTGAAGGTTCTTTGAAATGTCCTTTCAGCCCCAGCTGCATTACATTTAGCCTTTTTCTTTTCATCTGTTCCTTTTGGTCTTCAGTTTTCACTCTCGTCACAGTATTGGTGAGGTTAATGCTTATAATTATATGAGGCAGTAATACTACCTTGAAGGATTGTATACAATTGGTTTCGATTTACATACTGAATTGCTCCATGTAAATGTATTAACCTCTTTGTTGATTAATGATTGTTCTTACTTGATATTATCTATACATTATTTGTTTGGATATTATCTAAACATTATTTGTTTGTCTCACCACAGACCCAACTATGATGCTTATCCCCATTTCACGGTCATGAAATACATTATACTGTGAATGTCCCTCTTTTCCCTTCTATTCCTGTTCTATACTATACTGGTCTCTAAGAGGAGTCCCTCTTTTTAGTTTAATTAGGCTTCTATGTAGCCATACTTCTCTTGGTTTAGCAGGATAGCTTTCTGTTTGCAGGTTCTCTTGATACTATTTATCATTTTGTATTTCTGTGGAATCCAAAACTATATTTCTGTAACAAATCAGTTGACTCTCAATTACTGAACAGAGTTACAGTCAACTGTCTCCTCTTTGGGTGGCTGGAAGCCCTCCCAACCATTTTTCTCGTGTCTCCATCATATCTAAGTTATTATGTTTGATAAAGGCAGTAGCCAGTCACCACAGAAACTACCCTATTGTATCTTGACAGCTTGAGTCTGTATTGTAGTAGTATGTGGTTATCATGCCATAAGTTCCTGTTGGACCTCTGGTATCATTCAAGCCATTAGCACTAATCTTCATAAGCCCCAGCTCACCTAGGCACATTGTGTGTGTTAACTGTTTCCAAGAAGCAAATGATCCCCAGCTGGAACAGAGATCCAGGTTGGTTCTGAATTGAACTTGCATGCATACAATTATTTATACCCATACAGTCTAATTACTTTTTAACATAATAAGTTTCTTGAAAATTTCAACCTTCCTGATTTTGGCATGTTACATGTCGTAATCATATTTTTTGGCTCGAAAATAGGGACATAAATTTGATATAGTAATTACAGTGGATAGTCAGGCTGCCAAAGAATTTACCTGTAATCCTACTCAGCCTTGAGTCACCTTCTTGACTTCCTATCCCCATTTCAAATGGTATCCTTTGTAATTTAATCCTCATTGCATAGTCACATTTCTTAGTTTGTTTCTCCATGTAATTAACATTTCTTGGTTAATCCTTGGTACTGAGAAGTGTTAAGTGAGAACAGAATTACCAAGACTATGAAGATCTGCAACAGAGGAAAGTAAGATACAGGTTGGGTCCTGAGATTGTTGCTGTGTATTAATTGCTGTATCTCTGGAGCAATTTTCTGCTTATGGAGAAGGTAGAGAATTCAACTGAGTCATCAGAGATAGGATCAGTTTTACCTCATCCCTTGGTAAATCACACTTGTTTGTTTACAGACCTCTGAAATTGCCAGACTTTTCAGACTCATTTTCAGGATTCAGACTTTTCAGACTGATTTTCAGGATTGCCTATTTCATACAATCTTTCAGTCATTCAAACCATTCTAGTCACTGCACCCCTTCATCTCCTTATTTTGCTTGTGATGAAAAATTTTGTGAACCTTCTGGTTTTCCTGGTAGATTTCAGTTTTACCAGTAGATGAGTTTCCTGCAAAGTAGATTGCAGATAGTGAAGAAAGTTATTGTAAGTATTTTTTTTATTTTTGCTTTTTCATTTAATGATCACTGCTTTTGCTTAGCCAGTACATACTAAGGTTTATTTGTAACAGCATTTGTATGTTTTTGAGGTACTGCTATTTTGCATTGATTGGTGTTGCTAAGTGCTATATTTTTTTGAGCTAGTATTTGTTCAGTTTTGTCATACTTTCAGATCTTTGTATGTAAGTAGTTGTGTTAGTTATCTTGTTTAGTGTCTTTGAGTAGTAAGTCTTGTTTTTCACCCTGCTTATATTTGGTTGCTCTAACTACTTATGGTAAATCAGTTTTGTGATTTGACTTAATTAGGTAACAAGTAGTTAGCCACATGATGGTTTTGTACTTAGTTTCCTTCTGCATTAGTTAACTTCTGGATTTTTGCGTATTTTTATGTAGGAACGGTTTTTTTCTTTACAATATTAACTCCCAAGTTGTAAGTCAAGCTCTTTCTTATCTTTTCATGCTTCATTCCTTTTATGTAATAGTAATTAAATTTGTTTGCTTTAGTTATGAGGTTTTGTTTTACGTAATTGTTTTGTATGTGTAGATGCCCAGTATGTATTAATAATTTAGCCCTTGTATTCATTAATAACTATCTGTTAGCTTGCTATCTTTGCTTTGCTAGCAATGTTAGTACTGCATTTGTACAGCTGTGTTGTTTTGTATTTCACCTTTTGTCTAGCTTTAAGATGCCTCGGCAAACTTGCAAGGGATTACTAAGCAATCCCCGCCATGTGTATTATGGCAAATCTAGACAGGGAACCTCACATATTTTGTAATAGGCATGTGGAGTCAGGTCTGCTGGCCTGACTTCACATTTGAGATGTGCCTAGGTTGGTCATGTACCAAGTTGATGCTTTCCTGCAAGAGAAGGAGCTCCTGGTTAAGTTCCCATTTCATAAGCATCCTAAACTTTAGCCTCGGTCTCTTGACGGGTGGCAGGATCATTGGTGTCATCATCTCTGTTGGAAGTGGTCAAAGAAAAGTCCTTTAGGTGAGATCATGGTAAAGCAAACAGGTAGTGACCATACTCCTTCATTGGCCGAGTTGCCAGTGGAGGTTGCAGCTGCTCCAGTCAACAGCTACATGCCTAGGCTAAAGGATCATTTGTTGTCTTCTCTCCAAGATTTGATGTGGGCTGTATATGAGTGTGGGTTTGCAATAAAACATACTATTTCTGTTGTATGATAAAAAAAAATTCAATTTTTTATTTTGTTCTTGTATTTGTTCCATTATGTACATACCTGTTAATTTAACTTAGCCCAGTGATGCAGGACGTGCTAATCCCGTCACACAGTTAACTTGCAGAATATATATCAGAATTTATGTGTAGAATGTTAAGCATCAGTAATGATTTCCTTGACAGTAAGCTATAATCGACTACTGCAAAAATTAAATGCTTCTTGGTTCACCCCAAATTATTCTCTTTCCATTTTCATGAAAAAGTTAGATTTCTTGTATCTTCCTTTTGTATCTTGACTCCAACAACGTCATTACCAATGATACGTTAAAACCTCCCTTTTTAGGGGGAACGTTTTCATAGTATAATCGTAGATTTGTAGCAAGAGTGCAATAAGAGTTAAAGCAACTGCAATAACAGTAGGTGCAGCAAGAATGCAGTAGCCTAGTCATATCCTTTCATAAACTAGGCTTGGTCAGTATTGGCAGAGGTGGTGCAGCGAGAGCACAGCATTAGTTACCCACCCATCTCTAATGTGGTTTTGTTTTCTTCCATCCTCCCAACAACCTCGTCCCTATTGCCAATAACAGCCTTGGTAGGATGCTATGCCTCAGCCCTCTTTACGTCAGCTGTGCACTTTTGGGACCTTTGATTTTTGGGATGCTCAGTCAAATCATTATTGCTTTATACCTCACCTTGTTTGATCACTTTTGATGCCACCATAGTAATCTCTAGCACAAGTACAAAACTACTCTCCTTCCACCATGAGAACTTGTAAGGTCTTTCCTCTCCATTCCTTTTCTTTCAATAGTAGATCTGGATGAGCTCGTTAGATATTCATCTTGGCTTCTTTTCAAGAGGTTTATGTTTGGGCACTGCCTCCCATTTCTGCATTTTTCCAATATGTAATTGGTTCCTGTGTAGTCCCTGACCCCATGTTATTCTTGGATCCATGGGTTCTTTAACACATCTTTTCTCTGGAGCTCCCGTTTCTTTCAGGCACTTTTCACCTTCAGAACATCAGCAGCGTAGTGTGCCTCTGAACTAAATTCTCTTGTGTTTAGTTACCAGATCCATCCCACTTATAAATTTAATTTTCTCAAATAAAATAATTTTTTATACACGCCACAAATATCTCACAGATAATTATTTGCCCTCTTAAAGATTGAGGCTGCTAACTGCTTGAGACCCAGTGATCCAATGGCACATGTAGTGTTAATGGCTACCTAACATTTTCCTTTTAGACAGGAATGAAATATCAATAATTTCAATGACCCTGACTTTGGGCTACATTGATTATATTAGGAATTTTAAAATAATTTTTTTAGGTTTTGATTACTTTTTCATATATGGGCAATCTGTTCTTTGGAAGATTTCTTTCCAAGTAAATTGGCATTAAACTTGATCTCAATGAGTGACAGTACGTTTTTAGTCATAATAAATTAAAAACATTTGTAAATTGCACAGGCAATTTTGATCATTCTACATTCAATTTTAAATTAATATATATCTAAGTTTTGGAGGAATTGTGACTTTTTCCATAAACCGTTCATGATGTTAGACTACTGAAAGTTGCAATGCACAATTGTGTTTAATAAGTTATATTTTGCCAAATATATAGAAGTTTTCCTCAGCCTATGAAATAGACCTTTTCAGTTGCAGAGGTGCACAAAGGTCAAGATGACAGTAGTATACTGTCAAGGGTAAAAACAATGAATTAAAACAGCAGCACATCATAATCCTAATAATAAACTGATGGCCCCCAATGATTACTGCTGCTTATGGTTATTGCCCCCCTTCCAAACAAATGACAATCATACTGTGGCCTTTGATGCGCACAGCTACGCAAGATCTATGAAAATTAGTACTTGCCATGGATGATGGGGTCTATCAGAGATAAGTCAAAACAGTTAGAGTATGGTCACTGTAGCTTTTGGCAAACATATTGGAATTCTCTTCTGGTCATGTTAGACGTCCACAGTTGTACCTCTTTTGCGGGTAGGTATTTTAGCCTTTGAATGAATAGTCATCTACAATGCAGGGGAGCTGTACCTTACCAAGGGAGGTTATAGTTTGTACACTTTTCCAAACTCTGACCAGCTGACAACTGCAATATAAGGCAATAACAATTTGTGTGAGTACCATCCTGTCTACCAGTAATATGAAGTGCAAGCAAAAGTCTAGTCTTTGGTGAAGTGTTACAAATCTAGCGGGATATAGGATTAAATACACACATAAAGAAAGAGAAGTGGCATATTAACTTTTATCTGCCACTGTCACAGTGCCATGAAGCTTTTATAGTTACTCTCTGTGAAAGACCAGACATATTTTCAGAAAATAGACTTCATATAAAACTGTGATGATTCCAGTAAGTCTATGAACATTTAAGAGACAATACAAGAAACTTGATGTTCTAAATATTACAGAATTTATTTTGACACTGAAAAGTTTTCTCTTTTGTTGTTATGTGGCCTTCTCTGAACTATTCAGTTCATCCAGGCCTTCCGTAGCTTTCGCTTCACCAATATACGTCTTTTTTGTCCTTAAAAAGAAATTACATTGTACACAGACGACTACAACTAAACCAGGACTACAGAACTGGGTGAGGACTGGTGAAGGAACTTCGGTATAACTCCACTGGTTGTTCGATCATTATCGTTCTTGTAAACTTTGCATTTGAAGAGTGTTCCACCATCATCTTTTGCAGGTAAGGTTTATTATGTAGTAATATATGATGTTAAAGTGGATTAGTCTGCCAAGATTAGCAGGTGATAAAGGCTTCTGCCGTAAAGCTTTGAGGAAAGTAATTTGTCTATAGTTCATGATCCCCAGATTTTGAAGTGGCCTGGCGCTACTTTGTGCAATTGCAAAATGCGGTTATTATGGTGTATGAAAAAACGAAAAGTAGATTGTAATGTTATGCAGCTGATGCAAGTTTCAGTTGGAGTGGATAGAGAGTTATACCTCTAGTACTTGGAAACACTTCATTGTTTATGGGTATCGAAGGTATTTGGTTTTCATATTGCATTTCCTTTTGTATTGGCCAAATTGATGCCAGATTCTCGAATAGTTAAGTTTGCTTTCACCAAAACCACCTAATATATACGGTATTGTGGTGCGGTATATACTATAGGTACTCGTGACAAATTAATAAAGCTGATTTTAACTTATCAGTTCTCATTGGTATGGATAAGGTAAGTAACTATAGTGACATTATTATTTTGAGACACTGACCAAAGTAAGTATTGGATCGAAAGGAATCCCACTGCTTGAGTTTACGTTATACATACACACACACACACACACACACACACACATACACACACACACACACACACACACATATATATATATATATATATATATATATATATATATATATATATAATTATACGTGTGTGTGTGTGTAAATTACGATGCTTTAAACAACTTACATGAACTTTTAATCCACGTAGGCCTGCAGAATTGGAAGCTACCATGGAAAATTGGAAGCTACCATGGAAAAAGAAAGCATTTTCACCGATATGCGGTTACGATAAAGTTTGGTTAGTAGCGACTAGAATTATTTTGTGAAACTATTGTTACAATTTTGAGATTGCCTCCAAAACTATAATGTATTCCATGACTGGTCTTTTAATCTTGAAGTTCATCGTTTTGGTTTTAGTTACAGAAAGTATACCGTAACCTAAATATAGCTGAAATATACACTTTAACTACGCTACTTACTGACATTGCAAGGCCTAATAAAATCCTTCAGGCCTGTTGTGCAAAGGTAATGAAAGGTATTTGTTGAAATTAATTACACCCCTTCATTAAGACTTAGTAGTCGAGGGCAAGTTAAATAGTCCCCCATCTGGGATGACGGAAATGAATCAATTGAATCTCGTAATATTTCTGTGATTTTAATAGCTTACATTGTTAGGGAAGAACTTGCTCATATAGCGGTAATTCAAAAAGAGGGCACCTTGAATATTGGTGCCATTTAGGTTTAATTTTATTTTACTCTAATAGCTTGAACTAAAAGCTTGATTTAGTGTAGCCGATGGGTTAAACTAAATTATTTTCGATAATACAGGATATTCAGATATTCACCTTGCATTTGTTACCTGAAGTAGCGCACCCACCGCCGATTTTTGAGTCATCGTTGATTTTGTTATCGACGGATTTGGACTGTCTAAATAAACATCTGAAGTATTAACTCGCAAAATTTTTTGGGTCTTTTTTTACTTTTGGTCAGTGTATTTACCGGCCTGTGAGCGGCAATGAGCGAAAAATTGTTTCAATTTCTGTGTGACTTTAGGTGTAAGTGAGAAATATACTTTACTTTCCTACGAAAATACACATTAACTACGATTAAAAAAAAAAAAAAAACTTACTATTTCTCTAAAACAAAATCATTAGATACCTATCTATATATCTCGATGTCGCACTGTGAGCGACAATGAACGACAAATTGTGGCGCAATGCCTGTATGATTTGTAAATTCCTGTTGGTAGGAAGTGCGAAATTTACTTTAGTATCCTACTAAAAGTATCCATTTTCTACGATAAGAGCTGGTGCGTTCTCTAAAGAAAACAAAATCAGAGTAAATACATATCTAGTATGTCATGATATTTTGATATCATCATAGTCTTATCACAGATATATCATGCCAACCAGTTTATCATATATATATATATATATATATATATATATATATATATATATATTATATATATAATATTTTGTATTGGCAAATTTTGACTTTTCGGGTATAGGTAACAATTCCTAACGGAGCGTCGGTCGTCTGGTTTTGTGGTCAAAGTGAAATCTGTGGGCAACGCTTTGCGATGCATTGCATTTTCTTACCGTCTAGTGCCTGCACGCAATTCCAACGCCATAAAAAAGAGAAATGCCGCCCAAAAACGAGAGAATTTTCACCCTTATGAGAGAGAAATTTCAACGACTGTGTGTCATAAGTGGGTTGGAAGAGAGGTTACAAGGTGCCCAAACAAGCATCTGCCTCAAAATCTAGGTAGCAACAATGCCAGAACGGTAATTCTATACAATAGCTCCGCCAGCAAGTTATCAAATTTAAGTACTTTCACTAAAAAGAGGGAAGTCCAAGGTTTCGTTTGATATATAAATCTAAGCGGCGCTGGATCTAGAAGTGGTTTAAAAATGAAAATTAAATTTGACCCACCTGAAAAAAACTAAGTCCCTCGACTTCATAACTCTCAAATTCCTCTTCAGACTGAACTCTCGTTTGTTCGTTTGTACGTTAAAAACATAGGAAGACGTCACCCTAACGTCATAGTTTTTAACCAATGATGATTATCCACATTTTTCTTGGGACTAGCATTTTAACAAAATTAGAATCACGTGACTTGAATACCCAATCAGGTGACAGTTTTACCAGGAAACTAACACTTTTCGACACTTTTCACACAGTTTCCACTGCTAATTTTTCAGTCATTTGAGAGCCATGGAGCCGTGCGAATCTTCAAATTCCGGTGCGGTTTCTCATTTACCATCTACTTTGACATCAATTTATGTGGATTTTCTCCCAAGTTCTTGTCTCAATTGCTGTTCCTGTAGAAAGTAGGGACAAAGTGACACTTTTAACAGTGATAAGGGATTATATAGAGCCCGGCACTACCATCATTTCCGACTGTTGGAGGGCATACGATTGCCTAAATGAGGAGGGATGTCTTCATTTAAGAGTCAACCACTCCTTGAACTTTGTGGACCCGCACACTGGAGCTCAGTGGCAGTGCTGCCAGGTACAGGGAAATTTCCCTGTTTTAGGAAAATTCAGTCGGCTACAGGAAAACAAGGAAGACATGTGAAAATACATTAAAAAAAAAAACGGGAAATTTCAGAAAACTAACAGGGAAATTTGGAAAATCTAGGTTTAAGTTATTATTTTCGTTTGAAATATGAAAAATATAGCTTTTCGTTTGAAATATGAAAAATATAGCTTTTTTATTATTTTCGTTTGAAATATGAAAAATATAGCTTTTGAGTTACTATTTTGCTTTATGTGGCTAGAAAGAGAGAGAGAGGCGCACTCATGAGCCTGTTATATTTAGAGTTTCTGGATTATGTGTTACCCATCTTTAATGACTTGAACAAAGAAATGCAATCTGAAAATCCAAAGATTTATGTTCAGCATAACAGTCCCCCTTCATTCCTAAGAACCATACTCGAATGCTATTTAAAGCAAAGCTACCTACAATCTACAGCTCTGTCAACTGTCCGAATAAGAGATCCTGCTAATTTTTTGCCATTGAGTGAAATGTATTTTGGAGGTCGAGTGGCTGCATCACTCCAGAGAATAGGCAGTGACATCAATACCCAGCAGTTGGATTTTTTTCGACTAAGATGTCTTGATTTTTATATAGAAGGTGCTAACCAGATTTTGAAAAGGTTCGATCTTAAAAGCCAAATTCCCTCAAATCTCAAAGTATTTTAATGAAAACTGTTCCTTCTGTTGCCCCTTTAGCATCACATTTCCCAAATTTAGTACCTGAAAACCAACTCAACGAATTAGACAGGGAGTGGCGCCTGCTTAGGAACACTGACGAACATCATGCCGGGAATGGATGCTTTTAAGTTTGGGAGAAGGTATACACTTTGAAGAAAGGTGACGAAACACCTTTGTTTCCACTTGTTAGAAATTTCGTGAAAAACCTATGTTTGCCTCATTCGAGTGCAAGTGTAGAGAGAGTTTTTTCACAAGTGAACTTGATGAAAACCAAAACGAGAAATTCACTGAGCGCCGATACATGCTAAGAGAATATTTGAAACCTCGTCTTCTGAAAACATGGTAATAACACGTGCCCAACTGAGACTGATATATACAAAAAGATCAACAATAAGGAAAGTAAAATAGCAGTAGATTATATATATATATATATATATATTATATATAATATATATATCATATATATATATATATTATCTTCTTGGTCCATTCTGTACTCTTCTTTGTTATATATATATATATATATATATATATATATATATATATATATATACAGGGAAATTTTGTGTCAAACAGGGAAATTTAATCAGGCAATTTAGGGAAATTTTAACAGCTAGACATAGCAGCAGTGCTGGAGCTCATAGCTAATACTATGAGAGGCGGTGTCGGGACTAGAAGAATCTTTTGCCAAAATACGGTCGTCTAAAGGATAAGTTTGTTGGATACTTGGCTCTTGGCTATTTTAAATTGCATTTACCCTCCAACCTAAGTAAGTACAAAAGGGTTTTAGGCTCTTATATTTAATATGGCTGTGTAAGGGGTGGATCGCCCCCCCCCCCCCAGCTAGGTAAGGATACGGCTACTATACTCTGTTTTTTTTTCATCTGTCCATCCGCCTGTGGTGTTTTTGTATGGTAACACTGCGTCCGGGCTTTAGATAGCTACATTCAGCTTACATTCAACGATTATGATAGTATCCTATTTCGAATATTAACGGTGTAATTCGCATACAGTAAATTATTAAAACACTTTTCAGTTGCAAATGTACACCCAGATATTTTTTTATTTGCCTAAAAGTTACACATAGCGTAACTATCTAAAGCCCGGGACGCAGTGTTACCATACAAAAACACCACAGGCGGATGGACAGATAAAAAAAAACAGAGTATAGGTTAGGTTAGGTGGTTTGTTTAGGTCGATATTAGGTTAGCTGGTGGCCTTGTTTATTGCTAATTATACATGTGACATTATTCGTATGTTAAAACGGATTCTTTAATTCATTCCCCACCCAAAAACCCCGGTTTCCCACTGGGGGTCCCCCAAGATTGGAAAGGTTAACAAATAAGTTCAGATATTGGAGAGTGAAAAATGAAACTCGAGGGTGCCTAAAATAAACAATGATCCCGAGTTGAATGTCGGACAACTCACTGGTAAAATCAAGCTTGGTGGTCATATAATTATCATCATCATTGTGGAAAATGGTTATAGTAAAATAAATTCTGGAAAAAATCAGGTTAATCATTATAATAGAGACATGGCAGGTAGGTATTTAGCTAGTGAGGAATTGCAGTTTCCTATAGCCTAGTAATTTGGTCGGTTATTAACAATTTACCTAACGTTATTTTTGGGGGGTTGGCTGTAATTAACTTAGAATTTAACTTTGAACTCTCCCCTACGGTAGGGGGAACCCGATGGTAGTGCAGGGTTTTGGATCAAAGACAATAAACGAAAGATGGGAAACTGACTATTAATACCATTAAAAAAAACATCATCCAACCCGTTAGAATGCGCGCCATCTATTGATCATGCCCTCAACTAAAACTCGGCTGTGGCGTAGCGCGGCTTTTTTAAATGTTAAAATTTATTCTTATGCTGCAATAAACTTCTCTTTATAAATTATTGAATACTAAATCGATTAATATTGCTTGTTAACATGATTATAGGGCTGTATCATAGCTTATGACTTATAATTAGGCATTTCTGAATCATTAAATAAAATCCTTCAGTTAATTTAACATTAATTGCTAAGTATCTTTATCTAAAATTGAGAGGCAGTTAACATTAATTGCTAAGTATCTTTATCTAAAATTGAGAGGGCAGTTAGAATGAAACAAACTTATTCTCATATTATCTTATTATTTCACCAATATAGTATACAGTAATTATTTTCCTTTTTTGGGGCTTGTGCTTATGATTGTATACTGTACATACCTAAGCGACTGTACACAAATGTTCTTGCAAAGAACATAAACAAAGTAAAAGAAATGGCACATGCTTCATTTGCATGCAATAGTCATACAAGTCATGCAAACAAAACATGCATATATCAAAATTTAAATAGCAAACAAAGCATGGGATAATCAAAACCAATAATATGAAATCAAAATAAAAAAGCAGACTTAACTTGCATGCTGATTAGGCAAAAGTTAAGCAATATTTGTTAATAAAACTAAGAAAAGTACAACAACAAAGTAGTAAAAGTAAGGTACCCTTTTATAACAAATGCAATGCTGTATTTTACAGAATACTGTATAAGCAAAAATCTAGGTTTAACTTAATTTTCATATAAAGCAAATAAAAATTGAAATCACAAATCAAATAGGAAACAAACCTATTTATAACAATTTAATAAAATCTCATAGCCCAATTGTGGGAGTTCTTAAAAATGCATATTCAATTGGCACCATTTTATAAAGGTAATGTAACCAACACTTCTGCCTGGTATTTTCTAGTAAAATGCCATTTCTGCAAGAAGCATGCACATTCCTAAAAAAATTTGAAACAATTATTCTAATTAACTTGAACCATGTTTCTTTTTGCATCATGTACAGTACAAGCAAGTATCATAGGTTTTCACAACTTGTTTTGCCAATTTATTGCTACTGTATTACTGCGTACATTTGCTGCCAAATGGTAAATTTACTTTGGAATGCTATTTGGGGTGTTGGTACCAATTACAAGATTTCATTTTAAAAATTGAACAATTATGAGCATATAATGCAGAAACATAGATGAAACGGTAAGAATGGATCTTGTGGGAGCAGATATGCTGGTTTGCATATAATTTTTTTTTATTTTGAATGCTTTTATCCATACATATAGGAAAATTCAATTATAGATTAAAAGGTTAGTGAATTTGAAATTAAAGTAAGACACTCTAACTTAACTAACCTACTTATGCTCTCCCATATGAATGCTCCCACAAGATCCATCCTTCCTGATGAAACAACTTTGGTTTGCTAAATAGTTGCTTATTAATGAAAAATTAAGGTAAACATTTATAACTACAACCCAATGGTAAGCTGCTGAGAATATAACTTAACTACAGTATATATATACAGTATATCAAAGTTGCTGTGAGTAGCCTATCTGGAAAAGGCATGGAGACCCAATATTCACGAATTGTATGACAGTGATAGGAATTGGTATGATTTTCAAGATATGCAAATATAACTTTAAGGTATTTATTTGAAATACAATTGACGCCTGTAAATGAAAAGAAAATATAGTTTTTCTAGTTGATTTTGATATATTTTGCAAGATAGCTTCATTCCATTGCAAATAACTGTTGATATGGTTAGGTAACTGTTGGCATTTATGGTACTGCTGATACGGTTAGGTTTACTGTTGACATGATTAGGCTACTGATGTACACTACCAGGAAGGTTAGGTTGGTTGTTGGGGTTTCGGCAAATATTTTTTTCTAGTCGAAAATCACATATAAATATATTTTCTTTCCGCTTAGAGGCGTCCACCGTATTGTAAATATTTTCCAATATTTATTTCGGAATAACACTGCACCGTCATTCAATTTTGCTTTGGTCTATTTTATTTCTTCATTTTCTCTAAAAGTCATCATGTACTGTGTAACAGATGTAATGATTTTATTACCTTTCTTTATTCTGAGGAAAAGCATGAAAAATCAGATGGGGAAAATCATTTTCGTCCTATTGCAAACCACACACTGGTGATGATGGCTACGCCCACTCATGATTGAAATTGAATGCCCCGCTTTGTGAAAAAGTAAACAAACAGACGATGTAGGCAGGTGAAATGCTACTGCCATCTTCATTTCATGCCAGGTACTAAATTGTATGCGGCCGATGCGGCTGTGGCTTGAGCTTCCCATATTTCGTGTATTGTCTTTGGTTTTGGATGGGGTAAATCACTTGGGAGAATTACCTATGCCGTACAACTCTTGGTATCCTACGGTAAGGGGGACCAATGGACAACCTGGTACCTAGGCTAGGTATGTCCTGGCCAGACTTGACCATCCTAACCTCATTAGGGTATTTATTTGGTAGATCATTACAACTTATGGAAAAACTTTTGCACTGATATATTATACCTAGGTATAATATATGGTTGGCTAGTAGCTAGCCAACCATATATTATACCTAGGTACTATATTAGGCTAGGCTACACTATTATTTTTTATTTATTGGTGTGGCTATGGAACCGATAGCCGGTTTTCAACTTTCCAAAGCTACCTATGTATCCAACATTTAAGGAAGTGTACTTGTTATTGTGCCGAAAGCTTTTTGTTTGCGGGTATATTTAGTCGGATCCGATAAAAGAGAAAATGATTAATCAGATACGACTTATAAGGTAGCCTTACTGGCCACCCCCCTAGCTAATACCTATGGCAAAATTGTGACAAGTAAACATCCATACTATATTAGGTAACACAAGTTCTTGCAATAACACTAACTGTCTGTCGGATAGGCTACAAAGCTTTGGAGTGTTGGAAACAGCTTGTCAGTTCCATAGCAACGGTGTTTTTTTATAGCCTAGGTTTTGGAGACAACTTGGTAAATTTTATGGAAAAAAATAAAAAAGCTTTGCACAGAGCATAAACTACTATTTTCGTAGGCTGTGAAGATAACCTTATTTTGATAGCATATATTAATGAATATTTTTTATGCAATAAACTTTGCACTGTCAAATAGAAAATATTACACACACACACATAATATAAATGCAAATTTTAGGTAATATATATCAAGAGAGCACATTTCTTATATGACGAAATAGTTTTAGTGCAAAAATTAACCTTCTGTCATAGTTTCATAGTTATTTCAAAATAAGCAATTTTAGATAACATAAAAATCAAGAAAGCACATTTCTATTCATTTGATTGTAAATTTCTGGTCATGTTTCTTATATGACAAATAGCTTTAGTGCAAAGATCAGTCTTCTAACTGCCATAGTTTCATAGTTATTACAAAATAGCATAAATATTTTTCTTTTTTTCATTTTTTTTCCATTTCCCAACTGCTGTTATTGCTTTTGCACTTGTTCTTTGATGTAGAATGCACTACTATAAATGGAGTTAGTACCTACTCACAGAATTCGTAGCACTGAGCTGTACCCTTACAAATGTCATTCCAGGCTGCTTTTTTGAACAGATATTATTACTTATTAGTTTTCTGTCGCAAGGTATATTCATTTTACAATGTTTGTATATTTTTCCCTTTCTAATCGGTGTCTGTGATATTAATTCTGTACTGCATAAGGCCTTGAAATACAGGTGAACATTATCTTGATTAACTCCTTAGTATGGTTTTGTATTTGAGTAAGTGATTTAATTTTGCGTTTATACTACAGTACTGTCCACGTGAAATGAGAAAACTTGGTGGCATCGAAATATGTTATCTTCATTGCAGATGCATCAAGACACCACTATTTGCTACAGTCCTTGCGGGGGGGGTTGTTAGCGTCGTTCCTCTGCCAAGAGTTATATTCCCAACGATGTGAATCTCCCCCAAGGTACTAGTCCATCAACCTTCTATTGACAGGTAATATTCCATCAGCTATGAAAAGTTAGACAGTTTAATATTTGAGATATATCCATTTAGGACTTCAAAGAGAATAAGGCCAAACTGATTATGTTATCTTCATTGCAGATGCATCGAGAGTTACATTCCCAACGCATTATCGACTTACAAATAACTTGTACTGCCCCATGTATTCACAAAGGGGCACTTGCATGCTACTTAAGTGTAAGCCATGCATACCTGCTTCCACTTTGTTGGTATCAGGTATACAAAACAGACAAAACCCTACTCGTAAAATGTTCAAAAACAGGAGCATTAGAAGATTTTAAAATTATGAGACGACATTTACCATAATTAGTGTTGCTGTAAAATGGAAAACACACAAAGATTAAGACTGGCTTTGCTCTGCTGTAGGTATACCCAAATGCTCTGGGCAAGCTGTAACTGATCTTGGCCCAAGTGACAAATCAGATCACCACACACCCACTGCAAATGGATCTCTTAATGTTTAAATGGTTTCTATTTTTTCTCAAAGCCCTAGAGATGTCCTTAAACTAGTTTCCACCCTAGTATGAACTTGGCATTAAGCTTCTTATATAGTTTTCATAGTCCTCAGTCAAAGTTTGTTATTGATTTATATCAAGAGTTCCACTAGAAAATGTTTTGTAATTTAGTTTCGAGATCTTGCATTATTGTCATATGTAAACCATCAGTACTTTTACTTTGAAACTTAGGCTACTGAACTCCTTTGTTTAATACCTAGAGTAGGGGATGATAGCCTGAAGCATATACAAGCCTACACTTTTAAGATGTATTTCATAATGTAGTTTAGTTTTATCCAGATGAAGAACTTCCCCCTATTATGAAAAATTAAACAATATGCATTGAATTTTGTGTAAGGTTTACATGACAATAATGCTTTGTGCTTAACATTAGACATAAATCAGTTCTAAGTTGATACTATAAATATTAGAGAGAATCTTATCAATAGCATTATTGTCATATTAATATGTGCATTTTTCGAGACAATGCTGGCATGTGAATGTTTAAAACTGAGAATGTTGCTTTAAGTATATTTGGTATTGATGACAGTGGTATTGTTGATAAATGATATAACAAGTCAACTCAGAAATTCAGTGCTGTTTTAAAGGGAATCAGTATAGTACTCAATTTAAATGTGTTAGTTCGAGGATCATTTTTATTTTTTACAGTATTCTTTAAGTGACTGAATCTTTAAGGGATCTCAAATTCAAAGTGCAACTTTAAAATAAGTTAGGTAATATTAACAATGATCTAGTGAAAGTGTTCTTTTAAGGGAAGTTTTACTGGGAAATAACTGGTACATAATGTGTATTATTCAGCATTTTCAGTTAGAGGTGTTTCATACCTTAATATTACGTTGATTGGTAGACTTTTACTCTAGAACACTAAATATTTTCCATACCTTTGTTGTAGGAGTGAAATTCATTGTTTAGTGAAGTACACACCTAGTATATAATTTAATGTTCATATAAAGGGATTGATTTCCCATGAAAGGTTAAGTTATTGTAGGTGAGGTCAAATTAGTTGAGCAGCAAATTAGAAGGGATGGGATGGAAAGATAAGTGTAAGAAATTAGCAGTCAGGATATTTTTTATGCATGTATTTACTCAGAGAATAGTTATTAGAAATGAAATTTTTGCAAAATAATTCTGGCTCAGGTTAAGAACTCAATTGACTGTGTTTGTAATAAAATTTTAACTAGATATATCTTTGGTACATTTGGCTTTTTTAATGCAAATTGTTAGGGAGATTTGCATTTATTCTTATTTACAGATTTTGTAAAATTTAGTTTGTAAAATTTTGAATTCACAATGCAAAAGTGTCTTGATATACAGTTTTTGTAGGTTACGGTATTGTATTAATCAGTTTTGTTTTGTTTTGTTTGGGTAAATTTGTTTCATACAGTTCCAGTGAATGTAAGTTAATTGCCAAGATCAAGGTTCATGTTTAATGTTAAAACTTAACTTTTAAATTTGGATAATGGTAAAATTATTGTAATACCAAATTGTATTGATTTTGTCTGTCATGGCGCTTTTTTTTTTCCAGGTAAAATTCATGCATTTGTCATTTATTAGCACAGCAGAGTAGGGCTAAAATTCAATGAAAACTTATAGTGGCTGCAAAATATCAATTGAATGTAAGTTAAATCTAGATTTGATAAACTTTTTAATCTTATATTGGTAGGTAATGAAAATTATGTAAATATTTGGATGTAGAGATATTTTCTTGTGCCACCATATTGTTGAGTAGTTCATGTTTTGCAACCGATTCAAAGCGATGTTTTCTAAGGTGACAGCAGTTTGCTATGTTGAAGTAAAGCCTTTTATGCTTTTCTTATCCTTTTCCAGATGTAGTCTAGTTTTCTGTCACTGATGAGGAATGTTAGACATTTTTAAATGTCAAAAAAAATTAGTGTACGTATAGGAAGTCCAAGGAGGGTGTGGTAAATATGGTAAAGTTACTGTTTGAGACAAGTCTTAACAGTCACTCATATGACTTTGATATCGTAAACAAAGAAATACTTGATTTGCATACAAACTTTGATTCCTGTATTTAATCTCATAGCAGACTAGAAACAGTCAAGCAAAAGACTGGTATGATTATGTATTTTGAATGTATTAATTGTTGTACTGTTGGCATTGCAGCTGACATAATTCTTTTCTTAGAGATGTGTACAAATTTATACTTGTAAGAATTTGTGGATAGGAGTATTTGATCTGTCTTCAGAGCAACTTGTTTACGATATAAAATTTACTTATTAAGGATAACTGATTAAAATTGTTTCATCTAGTTAGATGCAGAAGTACTCCGTCTGCATGACTTCAAATTCTTCCATCATTTTCCAAGAAAAGTTCCTTTAGCAGAAATTTTAATACTTATAAGTAAATTATGACATCCCGTGCAAATTTGTTGATGTATTAAGGAAATTCTAACTTGGAGAACCTATTTTCTTGGGCAGAATTTATTTTTATTGATGCAGAATTTGATTGACTGTATCTTGTTGTTTTATATGGTGTATACATGAAAATGTTTCATAAGATTAATTTCCGTATTAAATATCATTTATATTCTACCAGATGTCTGTAAAAATCTAAATTAAATCTTACCAGAACATTAGGAATGTTGTAAGTTATCTTTTTTTTTTTACCAGTAGATGACAATGCTTTTAATTATATTTTGGACACATGCCATCCTTGCAAAAGGGGATACATCAGTTTATGATGGTTAATTGACTCATGTGTTCAGAAGTTTCCTCTGAAGGTTTGTAGACTGAGAGTCATATTGGCTTGCTGAGCCTTGTGTCGGCTGTTAGAATTGGAGATGCATATCCAAAGTAACAATTTTAAATATTGGTGATGTGCTTTTGTGGTATTTTGTTACCGAAAGGATTTGTGATAACAGGTTTTATTTTACTGGTTTATTGATATTTAAATATACAGCCGGTATAGCTTTTCTGTTGCTTCAAAAGGTTCTTCGCAGGCCTTGCTTAGTCAGGCTAACTCAAAAAGTCATGAAAATGTCAACTGGTTTTACAGTTAATATACACGATCTTTGATGACTTGATTTAAGGTGCCGGTATGATATAGGATGGAGATTTTCATGGTGTTTCCATTGCTTCATTTACCCTGTTAGATGTCAGGCTTGTGGTGATTAAAGGTTGTGATGACCTTATTTTGGACCAAAGAAAAAGTTTGGATTATTACAGTTTAGTTTAGAATATTGACATAAGTTCATGAGGGTGTGGTGTTTGACATTTTGATGATGTATGATGACAATGGGTTTAATAATTCGATATCAGGTGGTACAAGTGGATTTATTTCTCGGCAATTTGTTGGTGACAGTGTCCATGGTATTAAAAGATTTCTTTGTGACAGCGGAATTCAGTTTTCGGAAATCCTTTGGTGGCAGCAGAGTTATTGCTGGTGTTTGTAACAAGTCCATGATTCAAGAAAAAATTGGCTTAAGATCATTCGGATACAATTGAAGTATGCTTTTTATATTTTCATTACGTTGGTTGGTCATATTCTCACTAAAGGGATTCTGTTAGTTTCTGATTGTTTGTCCTTCAGGGAATCTGTTGGCTTTAATGGTTTTCCCATCAAGAAGCTGTTAGGTTTGATACTTTGTCTTAAAAGAATGAACTTTTTTAGGTTATTTGCTATAAAGTCCATTAGGTTGTGATTTTTTTGGTAGTCTTACTAACAACTGTTTGTTAGGTTTGTTGCCGAAGCCTTTAGTTTATTTTTATGTAGATTTTTTTTTTTTTTTTTTTTTTTTTTTTTTTTTTTTTTTTTTTTTTTTTTTTTTTTTTGTTTTTTTTTTTTTTTTTTTTTTTTTTTTTTTTTTTTTTTTTTTTTTTTTTTTTTTTTTTTTTTTTTTTTTTTTTTTTTTTTTTTGCTAGATTGTCTGTGTTTACTGTGTTTTGGATAGAAAAAAAAATTGCAAGAAAGTCTTTTGTTTGTTAATTTTTCTGCTTTCAAGTCGTCAGATTTGGAAAAATTGTTCAGATTGTATATTACCCTGGAGTTTATTCTCAGGATTCGTGACTTACTGGCTTAACATTCCTTAAGGCCGCCAACTAAATTTGTGTTGTGCCGTAAGTCAGCCTGTGGAGGCGAACCTGGACGTTAATGTGAACAACATTATATATAGACATGGATATAATCCATGTCTATATATACGTTTGCAAGTTCTAAAATAATAAATGTTATTGCGAAATTTATATTGCAAGATTATGCCTATATAGTTATTGTCAATTCATGATCATGCATCATATACACAGTTAGTTTTTTAAACTAGAAGAAAAGATTCAACATTCTGATGAAAGCATAGTAACGATGCAAGTTTCTTTGCTCGCATCCCATGTGAGCCAGTTTTGAAATGAAATTAGGCTCGTTTTTTTAAATTAAATTAGGCTCATGAAAACCAATCTGTATTAAGGATTTTAATGAAACAGAAAAAAATATTAGGCCTACTATATATGTCAACTTTGAAATTATAAAAAAAAATCCTAAACAGTTACCTTGCCATTGAACTCTTCCTTCATTCGTAAAATAACAAACCTTATGAAAATCCTTTAAGCCAGATTTAAACACACAACCAATTCACAGGGGAGTATTGAATTTGTTTCAACCACTCGTTCACTGGATGTGTCTGACTTTTATTTATTTTCAATGATAGTGAAGATTTCAGTACAGGTCAACTGCGCAGGTATAAGAACGTTAGTGGCGAAATTTTGCCTAAGAAAATGTGTGTCAGTTCGGAAGAGTTTTTAACCTGGATAATGTATTTGCTTGGGAGAGGTTTTGCCTAAAATATGTTTATCTCTGGAAGATATTTTTGCACAAAATGTTAGTTTAGCAGAGATTTTTACTGAAGTGTTTTAGAGGGGTTAATCCCCAGAGTGTTAATTGGCAGTGTTGCTTGTGCATTGTATAAACTTTTAGGAAAGTGTCACTTCGGTGGAGTTTTTGCTTGGAAAATGATAATCTTGGGATGGTGTTCTGCATAGAAAAGTGTACCAGTTTGTGAATTTGTATTTTTGCTTAGTATGTTAGCTAGCAAATCTGCTGGTTTGCAACTTTTCTACCCAGGTGTCAGTTGACATATTTTGCAACTTTTCTACCCAGAAGGTGTCAGTTCTCATATTTTTCTTTGTTCAAGAAGCCTCTTGGCAATTTCTTTTTCGTTGGTTTGCTTAAAAAAATTTTGAATGTTTGGGAAGAATTGTGTTTTGCTCTGAAATTGGAGTTGGCTGACAAGTTAAGGCCTGTCCACACGATCGGGCCTGATCGGCGGACTTCCCCTCTAACGGGCACACTTGACGGGCAACCGTCAAATTGCCCGATGGGTCTTGTAGCAAAATCACCATGGTGGGTGCCCGATGGCTTGAGCTTCGACCCTGGCAGAACGTACGTTAACCATATACATTTCTTTTACTGATCCATTCTTTGCACCATTTCTCTTCTTTTTCATCACACATAAAGCAATTATCATGCTCCACTATCTTCTTCATTGCGGCAGGCACCATGTTATCGTACCGCACTGAACACATTACTGGGCATCGTCGGGCACGCCTACCTCTCCTTCGCCTCACCCGTGTGGACAAACATTCACGAGTCCCTTCTTGACCTCAAATTTAGTAATATAAATATACTTGCCCAAAGTGTAACTCTGGGACTTACGTGGGATCTACGAAGATGGTTACTGAAGGTCAGAATCGATTCTCATCGTGGAATAAGCTTCCGAACAGGAAGTAGGCTCTCCAACCCTGAACATTCAAATATCAGGAACCATGCAAAAATCTGCAAAACACATATCGAAAGAGACGATTTTTGCATTATAGGGCAAACACCAAACCCCCAAGAATTACCCATTTTAGAGTCATTACTCATTAAGCAGCTGGTTCCCCAGTTGAATACCCAAACCTCCTCCATCCAACTGTACCTTAGTTAACGTGTCTCCTTTTTTATTGTCTTCTATCATTGACGATGGTCAGTTCGGAATTCCCTTGTCGACAGTCAAAAGTCACGGGGAAAGTAAAAGTCGCTTACCTGTACAAAAGGGAGATCACTAAATCTACCATTGCCCATGAAACAAGGAATTGGAATAGGTCAAAAGGACTCTAGATAATCCAAGGCACCACTCTAACTAATGTTCGAGTGGCTCCACCCACCAAACTCGATGCAGGTGGAAGGAAAGGAGAGATGAAAACAACAACTGATCATTACCTTGGACATGCCTCTCTCTCTCTCTCTCTTTGATATATATATATATATATATATATCTATATATATATATATATATATATATATATATATATGATATATATATATATATGTAAAAAGGAGGAATTTACAGATTCATCATATTTAACTTCCCATGGAGACAGAGTCTGAAGCGACGACCTAAGAAAGCTGATAAATCATTTCTGGGATGGTGTGATACGAAGATGCTTATTTAAGCAGGTCAATGTTCATTCTGTGGGTATGTGAGTTCGTGAGGGCTTGTTCAAGGTGCCTTTGAAAACTGGCTGTGACCAGTTAATTGGGGCATTGGCGAAGAGTGTGAATTCATGTGTACGGGTGAGCCTCTTCCGTTCATAATGGCATCATTAGCCAAAACTGGGGGAAGACTTACGGAGAGGTCTGTGCAAGAAAGGCAGAGCCACGATGGCGCATGCCGAGGTGTTTCCTTTGTTAAAGTGTATGAAGTTCCAAGCTGTGATGGTTAAGTGTTATTATGGTTTAGCCAAAGGGATGGCTTGTTTTGATATCTTGTAAAGATGTTCCATTTCATTTCATCTTTTGACTTTGTCTTTACAATTGTGTGCTCACTAGTGTGTTCTCCAGTATTTTAAACAGGCGGTTCTAGTGAGGGGACCGAGTGTCCTAGTGAGGGAGCCGAGTGTCCTGGGGACTGAGTGTCCTAGTGAGGGGACTGTATTTTGGAGAAGAGATAATTGGTGTGACTAATTACTGATTAAGACGTTTGAATACCGGGGGTTATCAGAGTTAGTTGTCTGTGAGACTTGAACTATTATCATTCCATTAATTATCTTGTAATTATTCAACTAGTACTTTATTTTGAATAAAACGTATATATTTTTTGTAACTCCGACTCTGATTTAATGACCTGATGGAATGGAGAGAGAGAGAGAGAGAGAGGGCTTTTGCCAGTGATCGCTTTGAGAGAGAGAGAGAGAAGACTATGCCAGTGATCACCTTGAGAGAGAGAAGAGACTGAGGGTTACCAGTTCGCCTAACGCTATGGCTTAAACGCTAGTGGGGGTTGGTGACGCCCTTCGCTGGTAATCCTGTGGGAATTATATATATTCACCGATTTTAAAAATATAATTAAGGAACAATGGGAACTATTTAGGGTGAAGCCACATAAACGTTACATGTACTGAACACAAAGTAAAATTACAATCTTTCAGCTGAGTCTATGATTTATTTATTTCACTTACAATAAATGTCAATAAAATAGAAATAATTAATTATCATTACCTTGAATATGCCTCTCTCTCTCTTTCTCTTTGATATATATATATATATATATATATATATATATATATATATATATATATATATATATATATCAAAGATGCTTCTCTCTCTCTCTCTCTCGATATATATATATATATATATATATATATATATATATATATATATATATATATATTAAATAAAAGTAAACTGGATAGAATTTCTGAGATATATATATATATATACATATAATCTCACATATTTTTTTTATGTATAAAACGGACATGCATCGTGGATGATGTAGAATTCATAACAAACCTAGCTTTAGCTTCAGTCCAAAGACTGGATTAACGGACTACAAAATGCGAGATATTTTGGAATCAACTTTATTACATACCATTATTGTGGCTTGTCAAAAAGGGGTTTTTGTACAACTAAACCTCCTTACACGAAACAAAGCACGTGTGTCTGTTCTAAGAGAATTTTATTTTCCAATGGCCCCACGTTGATAATCCTATAGCCAAGGGATAAATTATTATTATTATTATTATTTGGCTGGAAAGAGCAGTCATATAAATACGTGGCAGTGGTTAAAGGGAACGGCCGTATGTATGTTAATAGACATATGAGTTAAAATATATGGAATAAGATACAGAAACTGAAAATAAGCTTATGTAGCCACCCTGCACTCAAAAGATAGCGCGCCCGGGAGAACAGTTGCCATGTTGTGTTTTTTACTATTTGCTGACAGTTTGGTTAGCGTAAATGTTTGCTGCCCGCACTCTTGGCTGACAGCTGGGGCACTAAAAGCTGCTTCCCATAGCAAACGGTTATTGGGTTAACGATTACCATTGCATACAGAGAAGCTAATTCACAGCAGCTTTCCCTGACGCCTCTATCCATATAGGAATGAACTCCCAGCTAATCTAAAGAGAAATTCTGCTAGTGCGCTGTGTATTTCCATAATCTCTCTAGCTGTACCTCTCTCTTCCCCCGAAAGTGGCCAGGCATTAGACATCTACCCCTAAAACGTTTAGCACAACCCGCGGATTTCAAAATATTAACTACCGAATGAGTGAAACAAATAGCTATGTAATTAATGGGTAAGTACATATATATATACTATATATTATATATATATATATATATATATATATATATATATATTATATATATATATATTATATATATATAATATATATATATACTATATATATATATTTACTATGCTTCCATTAGTCTTATAAAAAGTAACTGACTTCAGTTTCTTCAATAAAGAAATTTGGCCAAGAGAGAAGGACAACTGTCTACCTACAAAAAAGTGAAGACTTAGCATTCCTGACAAATAGTAATGACAAATATTGGACATTGTATAAGAAAAAAAAAGGGGGGGGGGGCGGACTGAAAACATAATGAGGCAAAGCTGAAGTAGTACTTGGACAGCCAAGTACGAAGAGGACAAAGATAATGGCTGAAAACAATCAATGCAGCCAGGTTAAAAGGAATGCCTAGAGAACATTTATTACCACTACAAAACCCTGCTTTTCAACACTGTACTAACTGGTAGCCACTAGTCTCCTCTCATTTATCAAACTTCTTAACTTTGTTCCATTTACTGTATAATTCATATTCAAGAACAAACCACTGGGAGAGGCCCAACAAGTACAGCAGTATGATGCAACTCTTGTTCCTGTATTTTTTTTTTTTTACAATAACGATCACCTGACTTTATGGAAAGCTTTAAACCAAATATCTTTACAAAAATAATGTGTGTGTGCGCGTGCATCTTTGTAGTATATATACAGCATTTAAGCAAGGTTTCTAAACTTCTTCAAATTGCATAACCCTTCAGTTATTTACACACTATTACTCCACTAGAATACAACGCAAACCTTAATCCATAATCTAAAACACATGCCATATTTCAGTCGCAGTTTATGTCCTATGCATTACTGAGCCACAGGAGAGAACTTTGAATGTTACTGATGATGAAGAACAGCCGAGTACATCATCTCCATGTGACCTGTAACAGAAATGACAACTATATATTCAATATTATCATTTTGACACAAAATGACAGCAAAGTTTTCACTTTTCCAAAAATAGTCTTGACCTAATAACATATGCTATCACCACTACTTTTCATTTTCTGTTAATACCTATGTATCTGAACAAGAACCCTATGCCAAAATGCTTCATGAACATACTACTACAGTGAACAGATAGCTCTAACACCAAAGGAGAATAGGTTTAAAATATCACCATTCCAGAATACACAAACCTTTAGTTATACTTCTGCCTAAGGAGAGGAGTAGTTACAAACTTGCTTCACTGAAGAAGACAGTTTAGTATGTAGTTTTTTTTCTCAAATGACTGAGTAGAATGTCCAAATTGTAGAAAGGTGCCCTGATCTGTGGTCTCTTCTGATACGGTTTAACTGCCTGTAAGGTTTCTGGGCCACAGTTTCACGATAATGAGTTGTTTCATATCTTCCTAAGATGGAACAGTCAAGAACAACTCCACATTTCTATTGGTTACAAGAATGAATAGTAGAGTACATACAAAAATTCAACTACCCTACCTTTCTCCCTCTCTTTTTAATCATAAAGTTTAGGAAGGGTCTATGGTAAATTTAAATTCAATGGCAACCATAAAATAAAAGAGACAAAGAATTTTTTTTGTATTAGCATTGCTGGAGATGGCAACAGAATCTAGGAATCAGATGAATAAAACTTAATACTTAAGTGTACTAAAACAGGTAACACGTAAAGGTGCACTATGTCACCAAAGTGTTTGGTAGACTAATGTCAAAGGCTAATGCCCATTCTCAAATTCTCTAAGTTACATGGCTAACCTCTAGTTTTTAAACCTAACCGAGGTCTTAGGCAACATATGCTTTCATGGTTAAGCTGTCGGCTTCCCAAGTCCTTAACAGGCACATTCATTTGAGTCACTGTTATTCATGGATAATACTCTTCGAGAGATGTCATGGGCTCAAGGATCAGTCACAATTACCATTTCGATAGTGAGATTCTTTGTATCGTATGTACTGGTATACTGCAAATTTAAAAATAAGAAATGAATTGCACAATTTGCAATATCAAGGATCACTTTATACAAGAATGTATTTTGTATCATAAGTGTTAAACCTGAGCAACAACTGAAATATTTGATTGGCTAAAAAGTTTTGAAATGCTCATATGACTGTAAAAGCTCTTGCAAACTGCATTGCATGTGATGTGTAGCTAATACCTACACTTTCTTTTACCAAAAGATGCAAGTAGCTTTGCCGATGCTGGTGTTCTCATGCAAATGTCACAAATCCTTTATGGTAAGATCCCTCTAAGATCAGTCCTTGAAAATCAAAGAGACCCTGCCTATACCAGAGGTGAAACCTACATCAGTCTCTGAACATGAGACTTACCCACGGATGAATGATGAGACCTTCAATTCTCTGGAAACAGGAATGTTTTCAGCTAATATCCATACCATCCTTGACTCATAATGCATACTTCTCAAGTTGCATGCAACAAAAAAACCAAAATTCAGTAGAAAAATTGGACAATTTTTTCTACATTTTCCAAAAAAGGTTTTTCAAGTCCATGATTTTTGGAAAGCCAATACAGAAGTACTACTTCAAATCAAAATGCTACTTTTCTATGAGTAATCACTCTGTAATCATGTATTTTCTATCAATAAGGCAGACCCTTGGGTATTTTCCCTTATTCTCTAGAATGTGACACATCAACTGGGTATTTTTTCTTATCCTCTAGAATGTGTCATCAACTAACATCTACATAGTTGAACTCAACCCTCATATCATATACAGGCTCGTGCTGCCACATGATACATCTGAAATGAAAAATAAAACTTCAGTCATCTTTAAATGAAATGCAAACTAGGGTCAACTTCAAAATAACAGCAGAGAGTACAGACTTTAGTTCAGTTTGTAATCTAAAACATAAGCAAGCATATATGCATATATAAATCAACACTCACATTATAAACACCTCATGGTTCACCAGAAGAACTTGTTCTAGAGTGAGAACTGAAAATAGCAGGGCAAAGCTGTAGTAGTTGGATAACTCTTGTGTAGGATGGAACCAAAAAGAACAAATGACCAGCAAAAGACTGAAAGTTACACACCTGGGGCTTGAGATGGGATACTGCAAAAACCCTTCAGTATCATTTACATTGTTCCTACTGACGAGGAATTCAATAAAACTGAATCGATGGCAGTTGGGCCCTCTGTCAACCACAAAGGCAATTGTGCTCTAACATTACAACTGACTACTATACTAGCTCCAACAGCAACTGGCTACCAGATTCCAAACATCAGTACCAAAACCCAATCACCCCCAACCCCCAATAATTCAAAAGAACAAAATTATCATTTTCCACAGGCCTTTTGTGTAGTTCCATGCTGTATATTACAATTTTATATAATATAAAGTGCCTGGATTTAGTAGGTCAATCCATACTATTGTAACCTTGCAGCATATGTATACATGTCTAGCCATATGACAGCTAGTCTTCATGTTTTATATCTAAGGGAAATGCAAACTTCTTAAATTTGACATTACAGAACGCATTAAAAGACGAACAGTACGTATCAACGTACATTTCCAACGTTCCTGAACATTATATACCGGGCATCAAGTTCAATGGCAGCAAATCTAAGAGATCATGTTATGGGAGTAGACAGAAAAGCATATTTTTCTCTAACAAACATTGGGGATGGGGGAACTACGTCATCATACCCGGGACCATATGTCAAAAAATCTCAACAGGTTCGTTCCCCTTGATTCTGTAAGAAGATAGTTAATTAAAGTGACTGTTGTTTAGCAGTGTTTTTAGTATTATTTACTAAATTTTATTTTTCTAGCCAACAAAACTGCAACTTCATGTAGATTTTGACACACTTACAAATATGATTTAGATTTGATACACAAGAATTGAATATTGAATTGAATTGAATATTGAATTGAATATAGAATTTAAGGTCATTCAGCGCTGAACTTGGCGGTAAAAATGTTTGAAAGGTATAACAGGAGGAAAACCTCGCAGTTGCACTATGAATCAATTGTTAAGATAGGGTGAAAAGTAAGATGGAAGAAAGAGAATATTAAAGGAAATACAGTAAAAGGAACGTTAGTGGTTGCAGCTAGGGTCCAAAGGCACGCTGCTAAGAACCCAGAGTAATGCCTACAGTGCACCACATGAGGTGTACTGACATCACTGTCCCCCTACGGGAGCAACGATGAAATATATTATACTCTTATGGTGTGCTATAAAAATATTTTTTTTCTATTAGTAGCTCATGCAGAGTAGGCTACCTTCAATTGTACTACAATACATAAAGCTATACAATTGAGCATCCAATCTTACAGCTTTCACTTTTCTTATAAACACGGAATGGGTAGTACAGCTATACTTTGAGCCAAACCCATCACTTTGTACAGCCAGATATAGCTGCCTTCTAACTTGTGTTTGTATGTATGGTGTTTTTACATTGCATGGAACCAGTGGTTATTCAGTAACGGGACCAACGGCTTTACTGACTTCTGAACTACGTTGAATGAACTTCTATCACCAGAAATACACCTCTCTTACACCTCGATGGAATGCCGGAGGATCGGACTCGCAGTCACCGAGGTAGTATGCCAACACCATACCGACCACCCCACTGAGGCGCTTTCTAACTTGTGTAAATCTTTACATTTGGTAGAACGTTTTCAGACCTTCCCTCAACCAGGGAGTCTGCAGACACCCTCCGTCAGACTTACAGCTCCACTGAATTAATAGCATTCTTAGCCAGACAAAATTGGATTTTACAAGTCATCACTCCCTCTAATCTCTTCGGCAGCCAGGATAGGGCTGTGATATTTTCGTGTAGGTTTGCAATTTCGTCAGTTGACAGAGATGGCCTCCCACCTAAAGAACGAGTTGCTTAGATAAAAAGGCAATGGTTTATATTTCTTTAGGGTTAAATAAATCTATAAAACAAGTCAGTTTTCAGGTATAAATACCTAAAACCTTATATCATATATTCCCTTCAACCACTCCACTTTTTATCTCTGAAGCTGAAGGAAAAAGTGCTTGTTGATGGTAGCTTAGTGAGGTATTTCCCACTAGTTACCTACCTTGTTACAAAGTTTTGACAACCGATTCCGAGGAATATTCCTACACAAAGAGCTCAGATGTGTCCACCTACAAAAAATACAAAATAAAAATTTCCCATTTGGGGCTATCAATGCATGTTTTTAATCTATAAATAATACACTTTTAGCAATGTAACATATTTTTGTGATGCAGACTAAGGTGCATCTGAAGATAGTTATATCGTTTCAAGCTACATGTAACAGCTAGTGATGGACTGCTAATTTCATGGAAACGCAAACAGTATGGTCTTCAATTGAAGGGGAGTACTTCATGACTTCAAAATCAGTGCAGAGAACATTTACTTTGAGAGAATAATTTGCCATATAACATAACATGGGGATTGTAAAGTTTGCAAGCTAAAAACGACGAAACACAAATACTTCTCACTAAAATACAAAAAAACTTCACGTAAACTTAAGTTTAGTTCATGAAATTTTGCCATTATATAAACAAATTACAACAGTATCTACTTTGCTAGTCAAGATGAAATTCATGGTTTATACATTTGTATGCTTGATGTAAAAATATTATTTAGGCTCCTAAATAATATTTTCGTAGTTTGTGAACTACTGCATGTTGGAGCTTTTGTAAATGATGGGGAGATGGTACAAAATGGCATTTAGCTTACTTTTACCCTACATCATCCACCATTTTGCTTTCCACTGACTCAAAAGTTACGAGGCACATTTCTTTGGAAAATAATATGTTGGTATCTGATTAATGAAGTAAGAATTAGATGAAAAGAGAAGATTTATATTAAAACATTACAGAACAGAATTACTTTCCTCAGTACATACCTTCAGTTTTAACCCTGAGGTGAATTAAGTTACATTTCACTTATAGCATCTTAGGATGTAAAACATGAAACTAGACAACTGGCAACACTGTATTTCTAATTCTCCGTGCATTCAAAAGAACTGAATACATTATAAATCATCTACATATAACAGAAATTCAAAATAACAAATCAAATAATTACATGTAATTAAAGGTGTATTTAACAGAAATATGATGGCATACAAGGTAAAACTAATACAACAAAAATGCACTCAAAAAGGCTTGACATTTTGGCTCGAAACAACCAAAACACTAACAGTGATAAAGGAATAAATTCATAGCATCACAAATCATATTACACATCTTTGGCAAGATAATCATTGAATTAAACAGAATCAAATATTTTGTAAAGCCTTCCAATTGAGCGCCTAACTAAATTCGTTGCATGACCAGTATGTAGATGAATGAACAATCATCTCATTCTCATGTAAGGCCTCTTAGTATCAAGAACTGTACAGTATTGCCTTGTGTAACAACAATGGAACATGTGAGAAAATCTGTGATGATATAATTTAATTTAAGCAAAGATATTACAAAAATTACACATACAGCATTAAATACTGAAGTACAATATGTTGCAAACAACCTTCAGTTAGATTTTCCATATATTCAGTGATGAATAGTAAACTAAAAAGTTCCCACCAGTTTCAAAAGCAAGCTTAAAATGAAAACCTCAGTGGAGACAGGTTATTTCAAATGATAATCAGTCACTTTCTTCACTAGGTGTACTCTTAGAAAATGCAGTCTCATAAGTCTGAAATTAGATGAATCTTCTCACACAAACTTAAAATCATCATAGTAATACTGTAGTTGATCTAAAATTACACAGCTCCACCAACAATCACTGTATTGCCTAATTTACCTATATCAGTGATAATCTTTATTCAAATATTATCAACAACCCTTGGTGACTTATGCTTTTGAGCTTCATGACGATTTTCTTTTATCAATCACTGTAAAATCCTTTTTAAGACAATGCTGGTTTTGGTTAAATTTTGAATTTAATCATTGCAAGTCTGTACAACATTTCCAAATGAAAGAAACAAAAATAAAACCTTTAAACAACAAATACCTTTCATGAACAAAAAAAATTCTTAAAAATTTATTTTTATTTTTTACACAATGATGTACAGTATACTTCCCTTCCAATAATATACATTCTATAAGCCTATTATAGCATAAAAAAAAATGGAAAAACCAGGGAGAAACTTTTATAGATTTGAAACTAGTTTAGCAATAATTCTTTTGAATATTCTGTTATTTTGGGGAAGGGATTAACCCATCCCAAATTCCCCACAATTTGTCAAAATAAGATTTTTTTTTCCTACAAGGATGGATGTTAACGGAATCTCACAGGATGATATTTTCATGACATCACTGGGCACCAAAATCTAAAAGGGTTGATATTCTTCGTTAGCTTAAGAAAGACCACACTGATGAACTTTAAAACATACTCTTAAATGAATAAATAAAAACATTTGGTGAAAATTACATAAAAACAAAAATACATCAGCTCCTACAAACAAAAGCATTTCCCAATGAAAAAATGCACTTAAAATGCAAGATACACTGCCCTGTTAACTAATAAAAAAAACCTTTAATGTTGAAATCATTTTAGTGGTGCTAATATAAGAATGTCCATGTGTGGTACACTGGCGCATTAAAACAAAAAACACTACAGAATATTTTCACACGTTTTACTTGTATGGCGGCCATATAAAGTACTTACAGCGATAAACCTTCCTGATAATTAATGTTTAATATTTCCCATGAATACAGCAAAATGAGACTAATGCATACATTTACATACCAATCAGATACTCTGTGGGTAAGAATTAATATAAATATACTGTATATTCAAGTGTCAAAAGTAAAAATGCATCAGCTTTTTATAACAATTGTTGCCACAGGCTAGAGGATGGCCGACTCAATACATTCTCGCATCCCTCTTCACGCATAATCCAGGCATAATCATAATTTCCTTTAATATCCTCAAACTTCAATTGAAAACACATACACACAAACACACACGTCTCTGTTTATCTCCATATTTTTATCTGCTATACCCTATCCAACCTTTATAAACAATGTTTTTTTTTTTTTTAAATCACGATTAATTTCCAAAGCAATATTTCTTCAAGTAAAATCCACAAGAGAATTCACATTTACAATGCTAAAAATCTAATACAACTTTTGGTTACTCATGCTCACCAAATTTGGTAATTTACAACAATTTTGGCAATATAACTTTACCTAATTTCTTCTAAGGTCCTGTAGCCATCACATTATATAAACTACTGGCATAATTTGGCATCAATAAAGACTAAGTTTGTTTGCATCATGACTGCATACAATACAATGCTTCACAGTACCTTGTTTGAGCTTCACTTGAAAAAATAGGTAAATTCCAACAGTCTCTCTAAAGAAGTGGACAAAATCACTTCCAGCTAACCTTCCCTATCTTTTTTATTCAGTGAACGCATCTAAATTACAATGGCAATAGATGGCTCCGCAACAACTAGATTAAAACAATATTGCAATAGATTGTGATGATTAATATCTCAAGGGGAAACATGGAATGATTTATATTACAAGTGTGATAAATAAAACAAAACACTATGAATGGGTTGCCCTCTCTCAGCATTTCACTAGATTTCCACTGCCCTTCTAACTTCCAAAAATACATAAAGACAAATATATATTTTTCTGGAAAATATATAGTTTTATAATGAAGAATTTGTGCTAAAACAAAAAACAAAATCATCATCTACAACAGCTTTGCCACTTTCCTTACACTATCTTGACACATCACAGGAATAGAAAAATTAATACCACTTTCACCACAAGAGATGTCACCCAAGATATCAAATAAAATAAAAGGGCAATGAGCATGAAGTGAGAGATGACTTTATGGTGATATTTCTGATACACTTCACAAGTATCTTGTGGGAAATGAAGTTCACTCCATCTTTTTAGCACTAGCCTCAGTACCAGGTCACTCAAAACTGGGGAAAAATTGAAAATTACTGTTACAAAAGCTCCAAAAATTGCAATGACTAACCATTGCATTGCTAAGGTTTTTTCTCTAAAATTAAGCTTTGAAAGCTGCAAGGTAACACATTCAGAGTTAGGAATAAGTATCTCACAAATATTTCATATTCAAAATATAGAATTGTGTAGAAAATAAAATTATTTACTTACTCTTTTTAAATATTCCATGGCACACTCTCTTGCCCTTGCATTGACTGCCAGCTTCATCTCTGAAATTTCCTTGTCAATCTCCTCCATAAAATGAATAACAAAATCTACTAGCTTATGTTTAAACATCTGCTCTGTGTGGAAGTTTGTAATAAGGAATGAAATGTCGTAACCCTGCAAAAGAATATTACAAGAATATTAGTAAGCCAAGTCAAAAATACTTTGCTTATCTATAATAACTTTTAGAGAAATTATAAGTTTTGCTGATACTCTACCAAAAACTGCCTTATCAAAGCCTATTAATAAAAGAATAAAAAATAAAAACTGCTAAAATGACAACAAAGCCCTACCATGGGGTAAGTGACCACAATGTAAATTACATATTGCACAGTAATTTATTATATCTTTGCTGTTTATTTCTGACCCACAGTTATTATCTATTGCCTGTTTATTTACAGCCCATAGTTTAATTACTTTATACAGTTAGTCTTTCATGTTCCCTTTGGTCTCTTCCACCTTGCTGTTTAATCTCATCCTGCTTCTATTTTCACTCTCCTCGGATACCATCAACCCACTAATAGGTATCATCTATCCTCATTGTTTCATGTAGAAAGGAAGAGACATAGTGACATGATGATGGGAGGTGGGCACTCCATTTATGACTGATAGATTTGTGTGAAAAAGTATTGTGCTGTAAGAATGCATTCATTTCAACACAAATCCATCAATGATATATATAAATATATGTAATTTAAGCCCAAAGCCAGTACTGAAACAGAAATTGACAGTAAGAAGGTTCGAAAGGTGCAACAGGAGGAAAACCTCACAGATGTGCTATGGAAAAATTGTTAGGAGAAAGAGGAAAGTAAGATGTACGAAAGAGAATATGAACAGAGGTACAGTAAGAGGAATGAAAGATTTCAGTTAGAAGCCAAAGGGATGCTGCAAAGACCCTTAAGTAATGCCTACAATGCACTACATGATGTGCACATCAATGATTAATACATACATACATGTATGTATGTATGTATGTATTTATGTATATATGTATGTATATATGTATGTATATATATGTGTGTATATATATGTGTATATATATATTATAATATATATATATATATATATATATATATATATATATATATATATATATATATATATGTGTGTGTGTATATATCTGTTGATATATATATATCTTATATATATATTATATATATTTATATATTATATTATATATAGATATAGATATCTATATATTCTATATCTATATATGCTCATATCACATTTCCGTGATTCATATCCATATATCGAGCTACAATGTCCTTTAATATCTAATTCGCGCTCTACCTCAGAATTTAATATATTTTCATATATGCTTAACCGAAGGGGAATTTTTTCTCGATAATAGACTTTGCCTGGACCAGGGAGCGAACCCATGATCCTTTTTCAAATCCCAGGAACAGTGTGTAGTAGGTAAAAGCTTCACTGACGTTCCTGGATTTGAAATAAGGATCCATGGTCGCGCCATGGTCCAGGCAAGTCTATATCGAGAAAAAATTTCCTTCGGTTAAGCATATATGAAAATATAATTAATTCCGAGGTAGAGCGAATTAGATATTAAAGGACATTGTAGCTCCGATATATATATATATATATATATATAATATATATATATATATATATATATATATATATATATATATAATATATATAATATATATATAATATAATGTAATTTAGGGGAGAAGTTGAAAGTCAGTCTCTTCATGGATCAAACAGATTCTAAGGAGCACATAGGGACTGCATAGGTCACGAAACAAAGGAAACATGTCCAAGGTAATCTCATTGGGGAACTCTAAGTAGACAAACAACCTGAGGGTAAAGATGTGTGATTCTGTGCTAAAAAAATTAACAAAATCAATGTGATTGTTTCAGGAAAAATGTAGAAGTTTGTTCCTTAATACCTTGTAAGTAAATGACAAAAATGAAAGGTTAGTATGAGGAACTCATTCAGCAATTAGCTTAATAAAAGAAGTGCAAATAGAAGAGAAATGACAGAATTATGCACTAATACAAGAAACAGTAAAATTTAAATAATAAGAAAATGAATATGCTTGTATATATTAAAAGAAGGCAGCAAAATACAACCTGTACAAAATTGCTATACTTTTATAATTTATCCATGAGACTGAAAATTAATTAGATTCTCCAGTCTACCCAAGCAATGCAAGGGAGATTCTTGTGCTGCTGTGCTACTAGCTCCCCGAAGGCAAAAGTGTGCATGAATAAACAATCACTCTTAGCTACTTCACTGCTGCCACCTACAAGACCTAAGAATACATGTCTGGGGACAATTGGACCAAGAATGAGGGCTCCATACAATTGCTGAAATAAATGGGTCATATACTTCACATGAGGGGTGTCCCTCTTCACTGCTGCCACCTACAAGACCTAAGAATACATGTCTGGAGACAATTGGACCAAGAATGAGGGCTCCATACAATTGCTGAAATAAATGGGTCATATACTTCACATGAGGGGTGTCCCTCTTCACTGCTGCCACCTACAAGACCTAAGAATACATGTCTGGGGACAATTGGACCAAGAATGAGGGCTCCATACAATTGCTGAAATAAATGGGTCATATACTTCACACGAGGGGTGTCCCTCATCACCCGGACAATGAATCTTGCCATCTTAACATTTAAATTGGTCACCCTTTTGAAAACAGAAGTTACTGGCTCAAGAAAAATATCAATCTGTACCTAACACAAATGAACGAGTGCCATACTGGACATATACATATATGACAGAATACCTTCCTCTTATAAATATAACATGAATTGTATTGTCATATATACTGGATAAAAATCTTGGTGTTTTTTCTAATAAAACTGCTTACCTCAACAGGCTTTCTTCTCAGAATGATGAAATTTTCAGCTCTCATCATCATAAACCTGTAAAATTAAAGATATTCTTTAAAAAAAAATTCAAAATGCAGCAATCTTCAGAACTAAAAATTATTTCATCATAATGCACTCAAAACTCCAACTCCCTCTTTCATTTCGTCTCTAAAATCTAGCAGACCCATCATCCTTCCCTTGAAATACTAAAATATGTACAGTATTGCATACAAACATATCACTCAATTTCCAAACAAGCTTAAAAGCACAAGAGCACATCTGTTTTCTCCAAAAAGGCACCAAAGTGCCCTCCAATCACAGAAAATTGTTCAAAGTATTTTCTTACTTTCAGCCTTAAATGATAGTAGGTCAATACAAAGTATACAGAGGATAAGTAAAATCTTGTAAGAAGATGGGTTTGTTAAAAAAAAAAAAAAAAAAAGAGGATAAGTAAAATCTTGTAAGAAGATGGGTTTGTTAAAAAAAAAAAAGAGGATATGTAAAATGTTGTAAGAAGATGGGTTTGTTAAAAAAAAATCAATGTTATAATACCCAATACTTTATAGTAGCTTAAGTACTTACTACCTTCACCTATGCAGCACATAGGTAGTTACTGCAATTACTAACTGGATGAGGAAGAACAGTTAGAGCAGTTCACACCAAGAGGTGAGAAGGATAAAATTAGACAGCAGCAATGGTATGCCAAAAAATTAGGTATCAAATGGATTGTGAGTTAGTTTTCTCAAAAGTTTCTTTGTTGAGTATTAAGAGACTTTAAAGCACCACCTTTAATAATAATGTCTACTCCCATATTAACTTTAAGGCCAGGAGTACACAAGCCACTCTGTGGCGCCACAGAGTGGCATTGGTGGGTGGAGGAGATGTTGCTTCCCATAGGTTTCCATTGTTTATAAGCTGTGGCAGGATCAGCACAACACCTTGCCACTGTTGCCTGCCACAGACATTGGTGTCATACACCGACGCCACTCTGTGGTGCCGCAGAGTGGCTAGTGTATTCCTGGCCTAAGGGTATTAGTGACACCAATCTAATGCTTTAGAATTTTGTGCTTGAGTTCCAGCAGTTTTGATAAGTCACCAATATGGCTTACCCAAAAAATTAGGCATAATTTTTCAGGCCAATTAAGTATAATGTTTTTAGCCACTAGAAGATAAAATCTCATGGCAAACACCAGATACAAAGAGCCCACCTGGGTTGGCACAACAGATAGCAGGTGAAACATGAGGCAGTGTAGACAGTTTTGTTTCCAAACCAGGATGTACGAAAATCCAATACTAAGACAATTGGTGTGAGCACCTTGAATGGAGGCAATGAAACCTGCCTGGCCACCTCCTAGAATATAATGCTACCAAGAAAGCAGTCCAGATTCACAATGCCTTTGAAAGATTGCAAGTCACACTTGAAAGACGTTCTAAAATAAAAGAGACATCAAGGGGATTTTAAGCTTCTAGGAGGGAGCTCTCCCTCAAAACTCATATATCCTTCATAGCTCATTAGAGTTGCACACGCCTAGACTTATCTCAAAAAGTTGAAATACAGCTGAGCAATTATCTAAAAAATGAAACTCAATACTGAGTGACACAGAAACAGCAAGTCTGCAATCTAAGGATAGGCCTTATTAAACAGTAAAATAATGTTGTTCCTACAGAACCAACTGGAAAGCTGTGCTACTTGGGCTGTTACAGTTGGACAGTAGTGATGACTTCAACAGCTTGGCCTGAAACTGAAAAAATCCCATCTGACAAGACCCTGCTTGATAACATCTAGGCCTGTAGATAAAGCACACGTAAGTCTGAGTGAAGACACTAAACCTTTTTCCAGTCTGGAAGAGATCTTTGCAGACTTACTGAAAGCTCAAGATGATCTGGACACCAAGCCTGTATAGGCCATGCTAAAGCTATTGAAATAATGTGAATGTTGGCAGACTGGTACAGTTCCTCTCTTTCTTTAAATCTTCTTAAGTCAGTAACTAACAACATAGCTTATTTTACCTTAAACCTACTACTTCTCCATTACTTTACAACCATTGCTATTAATATTTCACACACAATAGGCCTAAAACTGTCCAAATGAAGGTATTTCTGACAGGTTCAAATTCTGAATTTAATGGTAAATAAAACCTTTTTATTTTTTCAATATAACAATACTGATTAAAATTTTAACCAAAGGGTTTTTATCATATTAGCTGCGTTCAAAGGTTGTTGCAATGGCTCTGAACCACATTGAAAAGGCTACGGAATGGTTTTTTTTTTAAGCTAAAATTGATGCAAAAGATGTTCTTTATTTCTGGGACAAATACTACAGCCATATTCAAACTTGGCCAACCCCCTTTAATATAAAGCAACATAAAAGTAAAAAAGCAAAGAATTTCCTATACTTACCTCATAAACTTATGACACAAAATGCGCTCAATATCATCAGCTTGCTTAATGGCAATTGATATTCTAATGGAATTTATCGATGGTTCTATTAACACTTTTTCCTTTTCATTACGACTAACAACAACAGCAGTCATTAGCAATTCTTTACTTGACCTGTAAAAATGAGAATATTAATGACCCCTCTAAATGCTGTACTTTCAAATAAAAAAAAAAAACTTAAAATTCAACTAATACAGTATATACCACTTACAAGTTTAAATCAACAGCCACATATCAAGACAGCTTAAGGATAATAAGTTAGTTAAGTATGCCTTTTTACAGAGCCCCAAAAAACAGACAGTTAAGATCAGAATTTGAAAGCTTTAATGATAACTTTATTCCTGCACAAATCTGGCATTTAATTATAATAGTATTTGAAAACTTGTGGTTGTACACATAATTAAGATCAGAATTTGAAAGCTTTAATGATAACTTTATTCCTGCACATATCTGGCATTTAATTATAATAGTAATTGAAAACTTGTGGTTGTACACATAATTACGGCTTTAGTGGCTCAAAAATAACTTAATTGGTGCAGAACTCTTGACCTCTCCCCTACTAAAACTACACAGAAATATTAAGTACGTACTTCAGTATACAGTACTACAAACAACTAAAATAGATGGGCAATATTCTGAATAAGTATAACGATGCAAACACCAGGTACAACCTAAATTCAGCCAAATACAGTATAGGGTCATGCCCACAAGTCAAGCTACAAAACAACAGGCTTCAATTAGTAAAAACCTGAAATAGGTGTAAATATTTGTATTATACAGATTTTCAATTCCACCATCCTTAATACCCAATATTTCAGAAGCCCATTCCTAATTATTACGATTATCTTTATTATATCACTGTATTATTATCATTATGATGTTGCCGAGCCAAAGCACTTTAGTGACTATGACAAAAAAGCAAGAAAACCACTCAGATAATTATAAGTCAGAATAGAACTGAATAGAATTTAGGCCAAAGGCCAAGCACTGGGACCTATAAGGACATTCGGTGCTGAAACTGGAACTGACAGTAAAAAAGTTTGAAAAATGTAACAAGAGGAAAAGGTTGCAGTTACATTATGAAAAAACTGTTAAGATAGGGTGGGAAGTACAATAGAGGAAAGAGATTATGAATGGAAGCACATACAGTGACAGGAATGAAAAGGGTTGCAGCTAGGGGCGGAACGCACACTGCAAAGAACCTTAAGTAATGCCTACAGTGCACTGCAGGGACAGGTAATTATAAAGCAGTTCAGATAACTATGTATAATCCGATTCTGTACCACTAGCACTAGCTTACAATTCAACAACTATTAGAAAATTTAAGTACAGTGACACACCATGAACACCTTGATGCACTTCTTACCAAATACAGGCAGTAAATAAAAGTGACTTATCTGCTACCTTTAAATATGGAATAGTTATCTGATACTTCCATTATGAAACCACATAATCTAGTCTAGGCAAGAACAGCTACCTCATTAGTTAACGATAGCATACTTGTAATGGTACTTACCGAACTTCAACCTCAGGTTTGTTATGCCTCTCTACTACTTGGGAATTGAAGTTATGTAGACACATAGCAGCTGATAACGTATGTCTGACAGCATTCAAGTATGGACGCAAAGTAGCAGACTAAAAGAGAAAAAGTTACTGTCAGTGGAAAATCACTTGTATACTTTAGGGAGAGATGCCTCCACCATACAAAAAGCATAACAAAGACAAATGAAATCCATTAAAGGGCAGCTCACTGATGGAGGGAAAAACATATACTTTACCATACAGTTTCCTCATTTGCATAGATTATTTTCATTAGGGAAGGTAGCAAGGAATCCAGCCTCTTTAAAATATTCCTGCATATGAACATTATCATACTTTGTCACAATTGCTAAAAGGGAACTCGGCCATTATAACTCACTTCCCTTGTGTATGTACTACTTTTAGAAACAAAATGGATCTAAGAAAAAATGCATAAACTGTCAAATATTTATATGCTGATAAAGAATGCTATATTGTACAAAACCTGTAAAGGACTAAAAGAAGAACAGCAAATCTAAACAGGTTTTCACTATATTTTTTATCAGTCGGTTTCTTGGTAGATAAATTAAATCCAGAGTATAAACACAAAATAATTTTTACCTTGTTAGTCTGCATGCACCATCTACTGGCCCTCCCTTTCAAGGTGAACTATAGTTCATGCACTTAGCTATATATTGTTCTCAGTTTTCTACCCATTCACATGAGTGGGGAGGTTGAGGGATGAAATGCAATAGTAATGGTATCAAGTATTAATGAATAATTAACATGATAAATAAGCATAAAACACACAATAAGCAGTCAGGAAAAGATCTTCAATTATTAAAATATGTATTAGATACATATTGTATTTTTTACAAATTAAAATAATGGTAAGATATATAAAAAAAAACAATGCAAAATACTGGTAATACATTAATAAGCAATTTGCAAATATTTCTGCTATACAAGGTTATCTATCTTTGCCTGTAGGCTAAACTGTTTTAAATACATGATAACTGCAGTAATAATTTTATTCTATCATATTAATAAATACATTAGATCTAGAGTAAATCAGCAGAAGAGTTGTGCGCGGGTATTTCTGTGGGATAGGTATGCCATGGCCTGGCCGGGGATGCATAGACTCCCCAAAACAGCCAACAAGACACTATGCATAGCAGAAAGTTGTGTAAATAATTAATTTGGGAGCCAGCAGAGAACAACGAACACAGTTCTGCCATGAAAAAAATCTAACCTTTCTTTGAATACAGTGTTCTAGCCTAACCAGACCTTACCTCACCTTCTTAACCTGATTTAGGTCACTGTGCCCTGATCTGGCCAGGGAGGCTTCGTCCACCCTTCATCCCCCACCCACAACCCAAATAGGCTATCAATGTACATTGGAAACATGGACTAGCCTATACCTAGGTAGCTAAGCTTCCACTCAGAGGTAAATGTTAAAGCCTGCTACGGTCGTTTCCAAAACTACCTTTGTCCTGCAGCATTACTCTAACAAATAGTCTACTAACCATAAACACATTACTGAGTAGAAAACTACTACTCCATCTAATTTATCTAGAGTAGGCACAGGATTTAGAAAATAGCCTACCGGAATAGCCCTAATCTAGCATACGATTGTAACCCAAGTATTTGGCCTATTCTAGCCTCAACCACACAAAATGCAATTCCTGAATTAAGAAACCTATTACAAAAAATGGATGAGCGTCATAAGAGGCGAGGTTATTGGCTTATGATTCATTGGGGTTGCTTTCATCGTAAGCACAGCCACCGTAAACGACGACCCACCCACACGCTTGAAATTTCCCTAGCTCACACCCATCAAACATTCCTTTGCACTGGGACTGATACTAATTATTGTACTAAAACTATGAATCGTACCATTTTCAATTATCTACACAAGCAGCAGCAGAATAAAGATGAAAAGTATCCCGACCAGTGGTGGGCTTCCTGTCACTTATCTCGAGTACACCCGGTCTATTCGATTTCAGTCTTTGACTTAGAAAAGGAAAGTGGGCCCAAATATATTTTAATGAAATTATCATGAGTCATATTGGTTAAGTGTTCCAAATCATAAGACATAAATCCAGAAATTTTAAGTGCAACCCAATCTTGTACGTGATCACATGGCTCTGTGATAAATAAAAGAAGAATCAATTCATAACGAAGCCAGTGTCAGGAAAAAGAACGCAACATATGATTGTTTACATGTCTACTCATAATTTCGAGCTGGAAAAATAATTATATTTAAATTTCGCCCTTTCTGGACAGAATGTGAGGTCATTAATATCAAAATATAAATAATCACGAAACTGCCTTAATTGTTGATGTAAGTAATGATTTAGGTGACGGATGTAGGATATGCCCGCGAAATTCAAACATATAAACAAAACTATTTATGCCAGTGGAAAGCCCATAAATAAAAGGATTTCCTTCTTTGACAGAAAGCAGAAAATTGTCTTGTATTATTTCGACGATCTTTTATCTTGGAAAGAATTTAACATTCCTGATGTAGTGCCAGATGAGGTAGCGGAGCCTATAGATGTTAATGAATTACAGATCAGTTAAAACTTACTGAAACAACAGAAGTATACAGGAAATCACTTTTTAAAGTTTCCCTTACTTTTAAAGACAATCCGTCGCATTTCCATCTAATTTTCATGAGATCTAATGTTGCATGTTTTATAATTAGCAGCGATAGGGTAATTAAAAGACTACTGTACGGTGAAAACTCCAAAACTGTTTCATTTAGTAGCTTTATTGGGGAATTTATGCAAGTATGGGGCACAACAACTCCCTTAAATGTTTGACAACCTACAATATTCAGTTCTTGCTTTAATTAGTAATCCTGAGATCATGAAGCTCAGTATATAACGCGATCCTTTCCCGCGGGGATTTGTTTCATTAGTTATTTGAATGCCTCGTTGATTAAAGCCAGTGGCTTCTAAAGTATATAAATATTGTGGTCTACTAGCATAGAGAATGTTACAGTAGCTTAATCTTGTGATTACATAGTTATGCACAAACATTTATTGTTTTCATGTTTAATATTTCTTATTATTAACCTGTTGAAAAAAAAAAAAACTTTTTTTTTCACTTTGTTCTTTTTAACTTTGAGTGTAGTGTCCACCCTTTATGGTCCTTGATTTCTACTCTTCGCTCGTTTCAAAATTTTACGAGTGGGTTTTTTGGGGGGAAAAGTTTAAATTATTTATAATGGTTAGTTCGTGCTCTTGCTTTGGAGACTCATTCAGTTTCAAAATGTTACGTTTTAAGTTTGAAAAAGCATCAATAGTTTGCAACCATAAAATTCCTCCTTTAAAATTATTAAATTTGATACTAGAGTTTTGAGACTGAACGAAACCTTTAATCCACCTCAAAAGTTTACTTCTAGTCCCAGCGTTTGAACTTTGAGTGGTGCAATTTCACTCAGCAGCCGAGAAGGGCGGGTCAACTCTTCTGTAATTTTCAACTATCCAGCCTAAATTTTATCATGAAGCATTAAGTGACTAGTGTGACCGTTGGTCGAGGATGATCCTGCTTGGAAGTGCGAGCTCTTGGATTGCTTCTTTTTTGAGGCTACTATACCATGGAGTTACAGTAAGTTTACATCGACTCGTGAATTAACTACGACAGCTGCAATTGACCTAGAGAGGCTTGCTTAGAGTGGAGGTAAGTTGCAAACCACATTGATGCTTGTGCCTTGCAAATTTCACTCAAGTTACGCATTCATTTTGAATGGATTGTCTCCTTAACCTGAACTATAAAAAAAAAAAAAATCATCCAAAGGACCAACCATATTGTTTTTATTAAAATTTAGAATTTATTGCCGGTTTAATTACTTATATTTGTGAGGTGTCGGTTTTATTTTGCTCGTTCGAGTTCATATTTGTCCGATCTTCATACATTTATTATATTAATTGGCAATTAAATAGTTTCTGATATATTTTCGTATATTTGCTCTCTATTAATAGAGCGTATTTATCGCATATTTATAGATCCTGAGGACTTTTCTGATATTGGGGGTTATTAGTGAGGTCGCATCATCGGTCTTCATAGGGACGGATACCTCGCTTAAATGATAAGATGCAATAAGACAACCTACGATCCTGAGCCATTTTCTCGAATACATATTTCAGTGAAAGTTCTGTTTATGTAAAATAAATATTTAAAATCGCTCTTGATTATAATTTATTGCCATTTGATATATTTTTAAACTTCCAGTATTTTGAAAATAACCTGCATTTTCTGTGTTTTAATCATGTAAAAACACGCATTATCTTTTAAAGCTATGCTTTGATTCATGAATTTCTTATTCCCCTTGTAACTGGACATTGTACTTTATTATACCAGATAATGTTGGTTCATTGTTCGGGGTTTCATAAAACTTGCACACCCACAAACATAATTTTAATTAATTGAGTGAAATTTATGTTCTAACGTACAAAGCGATAAAGAGTACATTTCGCAGAAAAACGCACGTAAGATTTTATGAAATTCACTCTGCCAATTGCCAAGCTTTGGGGCTGGAACTTTCGGGCAGTCAGCATGTCAGACAGTGAAAAGATCGAGGAACTCGAAGCGGTTGGAATATAGCAAACAGAGATATCCACACAGTCAAGAAGATGAAGTGCAAGGGTTTAAAGGTACGTGCAACTGCACGGGTCCTGAAACCCCAATAATTATATACAAAGAAGTAATAGTTATAGAGAGGTTGGACAGCAAGATTGAAGAAAAAAGCTAGAATAGAGATTAAGTAAAAGGTTAAAAATCCAGTGCAACTAAAGCCGAACAGACACTGCGAACGCCCTTTTATTGAATCCTTAAATGAACGTAAAATCATTGGCAAATATACGGTTCACTGAATCCATGATACATCAAAGATACAGTGAAAAGGTCTTTTAATACCAATCAACCTGGGCTGGAGCCTAGATGCAACAAAGAAACTAGGTACTAATGAGTAAATATACTGTTCACATATGATGCATTAAAGATACAATGAAAAAGGCTTTTGATACCAATCAACCAATTTGGGCTGGAGCTTAGATGCAACAAAGAAACATATAATTGGTTTTGAATGCACATCAACCAAAACTATTAAGTTTCTCAGAGAACAAAAAAAAAAAAAATCTGAGAGTTTAAGAAGACACTATAGAGACATATTCAGCTACAGTTAAGTCATGGGAGAATGAACTATTAAAAAAAGTATTGTCTAAAATAAATGGAGCCTGCGGGGTGGACTAAATGAGGATACCATAAATCATGCGTACAGATACGGATATGATGTTTTATTTCATTACATAACTGTTGCGTATATGAATTAACAACTACAATGAATCTGCCAATATTCTGAATGAAAATGAGTACCTATTACGCCTACCTAGATATATATATATATATATATATATATATATATATATATATTATATAATATATATATATATATATATATATATATATTACAAATAAAGGTATTTTTTGCCACGAAGGAAAAATGAAAAAGCGAGATAGCCAAGTACTTTCGATCCTCTTCGGACCCTTTACTGAGGCAAACTGATTTTACAGAGAACAACATAGACAATAGAAAGCTTAATATACAAACTGGCACTACAAGATTAGCAAGCAATAAGGGCGATTTTCACTCTACAGAAAGGAGGAGCCGCCTGAGGGTAGCCCCACCTTGAAGGATACACGCAGTAAAGTGATTCTCCCAGAAAACAGTACATTTTGAAAAAACACGAGAGCATATACAATTTTATATCATGAATTTTTACACAAATTTTCCCCCAAAAAATTATTATTAAATGATATTAAATTGTATATGCTCCCGTTCTGGGAGAATCACTTGTTTATTGCTTGTATCCTTCAAGGTGGGGCTACCCTCAGGCGGCTCCTCCTTTCTGTAGAGTGAAAATCGCCATTATTGCTTGCTAATCTTGTAGTGTCAGTTTGTATATTAAGCTTCCTTTTGACTATGTTGTTCTCTGTAAAATCAGTTTGCCCCAGTAAAGGGTCCGAAGAGGACCGAAAGTACTTGGCTATCTCGCTTTTTCATTTTTCCTTCGTGGCAAAAAACCTTTTTTTTTATACATAGCGTCACGTTTTATATACTTCGTGATCAAGTTATTCATATACATACATACATACATACATACATACTACATACATAACATACATATAACATATACATATACATTATACATATACATATACATATACATATCATATAACATATACATATACATATACATATACATATACATATATATACATATACATATACATATATATATATGAATTATGTGTATTCTCTACAAGATTAGCCACAGTAAGTATAAGGCAAGCGAATATACTTTCCTAATATGCAGCTGTTCAGTCTGTAGGGTTGGTATAAGGAATGCCTGTTCAACCAACGAGCATTCTTGGTTATATCTAGCAATCTGAGTTTACTTTTTTCTGGATTCGGATCAATATGTGAGACGTGTCACTCTTTCCGTTATCTCAGTACAGAACTTCTTATAGTGTACATAGTTTATTAAATGAACTATACAAATAAATTCGTGACGAAGCAACGTACTGAAAGTAATCCAACGAATTAATAACAGAGGAGGAATAGGTACAACGTTTGTGGATGAACGTTTCCTTAATATTCAGTCACGTGAAACGATCTAGTTAGTTGGCAGAACATTTCTAGCCGACTGTGCTGATTATAAAAACTTAATCCTTCTGGGACTGATAAATGTAATCGACAGATTACTACAACTTTGATTACCGAGAATAGTCCTTATTAATATAGAAAAAGAAAACACCATAAACAACTAACGTTGGGAAAGGTTTACAGCCCGCCAGCTGCCAAATGCAAAAGCTAAACAATATCACCAAGATAAGAAGGGTTTGCGTATAAAAACTTAATTGAATAGGCCAACAAGATATTAATTGCTGAGTGAGAACTTACATAATAGAGATCAATCACTGAGAAGTGAGAAGAACTAAAGAATGGAGATTATTTATAAAATATATATTGTTTCATGAGAAGAACCCAAGGAATAGAGATTATTTACACTGCTGAGTGAAAACACAAGGGAAGGAAATTAGGTTAATGCTGAGTAAGAAGAGCTTAAGGAATAGAGGCGCTGAGAAGAACTCTGTAATAGAGTGAGAAGAACGCGAGGAACGAAGATTAGGTATTTGCTGCTGGGTGTAGATGACGCAGCGGAACTTGGCACCGTTTTCTTGCCAATGAGATGACGAAAGAGAGAGTGACAAAACGAGCTCTTTGCGGATTACCTTCTGTTCCCTTCACCACCGGGATTAAAAAATAAATATATTTAAGGTCACACTTCTTCCTGGGATCCTCCCCATGTCTACGTGAGTTTGTAATCCTCTCTTTTTGTAGTCTTTTGCTCTGTTATGTTTCCAAGTTGCTTTTCACAGTGTGAGTAAGAAGGTACCCTAAGCTAGCGGATTGTCTTTAGGGATCTTTCGTTAGCATACTTTGAGTACGTGTTATTATAGACCTGAACTATATACGTATTTATGTATATCGTTAATTGCTTGTTCAACAGATTTCAAATATTTCTGGAATTGTCAGATCTGTCCCCGGATCTGCGAACTACCCAGCTATCCTACTGTAAACTACCCGCTATCTTCAAGCCTAAGGTTCTGCTTATTCATAGATTACCATGCCACGATGTTAAGGGTAATAGCTATAGCTAGTAGTAAGTGTTGTTACCATGACAACTTAAGTTAAAGCCTGTGACGACGTTTTGTCAGGCTAATTAAGCCTGGTACCTTTAGCTAGCTATGTAAGGTTAGTTGAGTCGGTGATGCCTTACCCTATATACCTAGCAGCTATATACCTAGCTAGCTACGAAAGGCTAGTTAAGCCTGGGAAGCCCTAGTATACCTATCAGGGAAGTTTGGCCATGGCGTCTCAAGCAGACAGGTAGGTAGCTAGTATAGCCTATCAGGCTAGTTAAGCCTGCCTGTGATACCTTTCTGTCAGGCTAGTGTAAGCATGTGATGCCTCTTGTGTCAGTCCAGTTAAGCCTGTGACTCCTTTAGTATGTAAGGCATGTTAAGCCAGTGACGCTTTTATGTCAGGCTAGCCAAGACAGTTATGCTTTTATGTCAGGCTAGTTGAGCTTGTGATGTCTTTAGTAGTGTCATGCTAGCTAAGACAGTGATGCTTTTATGTCAAGCCAGTTAAATCTGTGATGCCTTTATGTCAGGCTAGTTAAGCCTCCCCTAGATCCCCCAAGTAACCTGACCTAGAGGGCCTAAACAAGCAGGGTAGAGTTGGCTATGAGAATTCAGCCATTATAGTTTCCCTAACCTAACCTAGGGTATTGCGTCCTCACTTATCCAGGGGTGATTTGTTCCCTCTTAATCCCGTCCCTCATCTAACCTGAGTGATAAAATTGAAGACTACTACGGTGCCTCTCTGGAACTTCCAGTTTGTGAGCAAAATGGGTGGCATACTTTAGTGCCTGCCCCTTGGGGATGAACATTATAGCATACTCAAAAGTTGCAAACATCATAACATAAACAAAAGTGCAAACAAAAGGCAGTAAATATTCTGGTGTAAAACTTTATTTGCTAGACAAAAATACAAACCTTTGTTCACAGTCTCTTATCATGGTGTCATATAAGCTCATGAGAGAGGCTTCAAGTAAAGGCCTCACTCTTGAGACTATTTCTGCTAGCATCAGCCTTTGCAAAACAAGTGGGTGTAGTACCAAGTCTTTTTTACCAACTCCAGCATTCAGATTGTAGGGGCTCTCCCGCATTCTTTTTGGTAGATTTAGGGTACTTATCTGCGGCGGCCTAGACTATGGCAGTTGCGGTTTTTCTATGCAGTTTTACCTACTGAACAAGAATTTTAAGTAATATTTATTTGGACGACTGTAATTAACCCCCCAGGGGACAGTACTAAACACGGCGAAATACATTGGACGCCCCCATTCTTAGTGGATGTCGTATCCGCGGTTAAGTTCCTTGCAGTTTGTGCACGGACTGCTTCTGTAGAAATACCTTCTTTTTCACTGCTGAGATTGCACAAGAAGTCAAAACCAAATTGGTCCCAATAAGAACTCGTGGTGATCCAGGTAACATACGTTTGTGCCCAGTGCAATTTTTGTGCTACTGATTGGATAGGACCAGGCATTTTTGGCCAAGTGTTGGTGGCATCTATTTGTTAGTACAGCCAGGTCCAAGATGTAAGTGTTCAAAAACATTCTCTTTTGGGCTGTATGACATGATGAAGCCAGCATATAGATCATCCAGTAAGGGTGGCAACTTTCCAAGGTCCAATGACTGTTATTGAGTTGGGGAAAGGAATACTCTTAAAATAAAAGACTGGTTTGTAAATACGCACTGTATAGGAGAAATACAAAATATCTTAGAAAAAAATAGTTGTAGTATTTAATCATATTTATTGCCCAATAAAAGTTTATACATGCTGCTGGGGTGTGTGAGTTTCAGTCACTACTAGAATTACAATCTTATTTATTACTAAAGAAATGCTTAATTCTTCTCTGATTGGTTTGGAGACAGAATTAAGAAGTGAAAGCTTTTGGGAGCTGAGAAACAGAAGCTCTACTCATAGTCAGTTAGGTTTCACTTGTTTTTTGAGAACTATTTGTTATAACTAGTGATTCTATATACGTACTGAACTGTCTCTACCCGACTGCTCTTAATGTTTTTTAAACATCCCCCTGTTTATTAATACCATTATAACTGAATCCTAAAAATGTTGAAAACTTAATGTTGGAACTCTTCAACTGCCTTTAAAAACAAATACTAGTATTGAAATTTACTTAGGTATTTGGTAGTCATCCATCAGTATTAGATTTTGAGTAAATATTTTGTAGTTGCTCTATTATATTGTCTTTTCATTGATATTCTGATTACCTTTTCTTCCAGCCTTGGCAGTGTTAAAGCACGACCACCACTGAGAAGTGGGAGTATGTTCAATTCACATTCAGTTGCCGTCGAAGACTCACAAGATGGTAAGCTATTTTAAAGTTGGTTTTAGTATTAGTTTGCAATTGGATACTGAGTTGATTATTTGACAGCTTTTGTT